>NW_021439861.1:0-1216 GCF_001605985.2 Dendrobium catenatum | reverse complement strand
CCTCCAATCATCGTTCTTTGACGTGGGCTTCGATTTCAACGACACTATTGAAGATTACATCGACCGTATCCAGTTCACATTAGTTGATGTGATCGACGAGCAAAGATCAAAGGGACGTTGGATCATCATCGGACGACCATCATCCTCCACCGCTCCAGCCACCTATCCAAGAACGATGATCTTAGGTTCCTTCTTCCTCGGAGTGACCTCGGTTCTAATATGGAGACTCTTCTTCCGCTA
Organism: Dendrobium catenatum; assembly: GCF_001605985.2. Lineage (NCBI taxonomy): Eukaryota > Viridiplantae > Streptophyta > Magnoliopsida > Asparagales > Orchidaceae > Dendrobium > Dendrobium catenatum. Next base: position 976 of record NW_021439861.1, on the reverse strand, counting down.
AAGCCTAGACTTGTTGAGCGTATGGACTCCAAAGGTGAAAATTCTCATTATTAAATTGTGAATTCTTGTTTATCATCATAGTTTTACAATTGATCTTTGCGTTTTCTTAAATTGTTTTGTTAACAGACTTTGCTCTTCTTTGCCTAAGCAAGTTAAAAACCACGAATTCCAATTATCAAACTTTTGCCATAAGTGACAATTTTATTTTGTATTATTTTGTTTAAATTGCTCTATTTAATTTCTTAGAGTAACTCCATCGCATGTTTGTTTCACATCATATTTGGTATCAGAGCATGGCTAGCATGCTTTACATGTGCTAGATGCATCCTAGGAGTCTAATTTGACTTGTCCTTAGTCGTTTGCTTGCATAACATCATTTAGATAGTTTTAACTTCTGTTTTTCTTGTGCTGTCCCGAAAATCTGCAGTAGTTACTTCATTTTATATGAGCATATATCCTTGTTTGAGTGCTTCCATCATCTCCATATCATCTATATTTTTCTAGGCCACCTAGACAATTGTATTAACTTGCTGTCCACTAAATTCCTGCATTGATTAGTGACATTTAGGTGACATTAAACTTGTGAGAACTTGCTGTCCACACCCTAGAGTCCATCTAAATTGCTTAGATAACTTCGTCCCTCATTTTAGTTTGCTGTCTAAACAAAATCTGCACCTTGTAGTGTCATTTTAGAAGAGTTTAACTTAGTGTTTAGGTGCTGCCCCAGCCTTAGCAACCTCCCTAAACACCGGGTGACTTAAACCCTTCTTGAAGCTTGCTGTCAAGTATTTTTCCTGCACATTATAGCAAGTCGAAATGGTGTTTTCCCATTGTAGAGTGTGGTCCTTGCACCCAATCTTCACTAGGTTTCACTTGACACTTTTCAATGGACCCGATAAGACTCCAAAAGAGTTTAGATGACATCATTAACCTAGTGAGAAATATGACTAGAATTATGACGGAGAAACCCGTTGAC
>NW_021439860.1:0-237 GCF_001605985.2 Dendrobium catenatum | reverse complement strand
TCGGCAAGAGACCAGGGTCAGAAAGACCGTTGTCTGTCGGACGGACCGTAGTAAGCGACAGAGGTCAGAAGGACCGTAGGCGGTAGGAGACAAGGAGTCAGGTGTTAGACCCAGTGTCACTTGGAAGATCGGGTGTTGATGGTCTGGCCTTGAGTAGGATGTCGGGTCTGAACGTCGGGACTTAAGCAGGATGTCAGGCTTTCAGCGGTACGTAGAGACTGAACGTCGGGCCTTAAG
>NW_021439859.1:0-1277 GCF_001605985.2 Dendrobium catenatum | reverse complement strand
AGATGAAGATATATCTAATCTCATTTCCTTTTGGAACTGTAAAGCACAAAAGTTTTGCTAATTTTGTTAAGTTCCTAGCAATCGTCTGAATTAAATTCAAATATATTTTCAAATCTCATATTCAACCATATTATAATTTTTTTAATCTTAGGAATGAATAATTATTGGTTGATATATTGAAGTTTTAAAATATTTTGAATTCCCTCATCTTTAAGCCTTCTTGTAGGTTAGAATCTAAAACGCTTTTAAATCCTATTTCTTAAGAGTACTACATGGATACGACGATTTGTCCTCTACTATGTGGTTTAACTCTGATAGAAAATGGTCCTTAAGGCATGCGATGAAGATAAATGACCTAATCAATTATATAAATGCCTTCGTTTACCGTTTGAAATTTTCTCTTATGGTAATATTTTTAAATCAAATTTTAGCTAAGTTTACTCTTGGCTATATTACTTCATTTGAGAAAACTCATGAGCAGTTCTTATTAAATATTGATCATCTTAAATTTCATTCAAGTCGAAAACTTAGGACAATTCAAGTTTCTTTATTAAGGTTAACCCATGATATGGTTAACATTCCATTTATCATGTGGTTTTCCCTCAAAATTAATTAAATCATCTTGAATTGATACTAAGTTAATCGATTTCATAATATTTTTGATATTTTCCTTCTTTAGTAGTAAAATAAATAAATAAATTATTATCATATTTGGGTTCACCCATTATGATATCCATAAATAACTTCTTCTGAATTAAGATATATGTCAAATTGAAATTGGAGAAAGTAGAAGTCTTGTTGATCTCCTTAATATTATGCATCTCATACACATCTTGCAAGTTTATGAACTTGTTTCATAATTATCTCATTCAAGTTATTTATTCGTACTATAGGATTGGGTCCGATTTGTAGATCCATCTTCCTTGTATGAGAGAGTTAATTTTCTACTCTTATACTTGAAAGACGATTTTACAAATGGAATAATCATTTCAAGGTTTGAGAAAAGGAAGCCTAAAAAAAAAAAGAAGAAGTAAAACATATTTACTAAATGTAAAAACAAAAAAAGGACACATTTATTAAATGTGTAAAAAAAAAAAGAAGAAGAAGAAGAAGAAGAAGATGGCTTCCTTTTCTAAATCTTGAATATCAAAAGACTCATTCATCCTTAGTATTTTGAACACTTAACTTTGAGAACTCAAAATTTTGGTTCATCATCAAGTATTGATGTTCTATTAGATGCAAATATATATCATCTAAAAGATTTGAAAATGTTGAAT
>NW_021439858.1:0-212 GCF_001605985.2 Dendrobium catenatum | reverse complement strand
TACTAGTGCCATATGCATCTCTAAGAATCATATCCAATATTTAAGGACTAAACACAATGACATTAGGCATCACTTCATTAGAGATCATGTGACTAAGGGAGACATTGATTTACACCATGTGACAACTGAAAATCAACTGGCGGACATCTTTAGCCCACTCAAATGCAAGCTATTATCCCTTTTTAAATCTTTTAAAACTTAGAAGTGTTGGT
>NW_021439857.1:0-262 GCF_001605985.2 Dendrobium catenatum | reverse complement strand
CGAACGAGAAGGAGATGGGGCTTCTTTCGTGCGAATCCAGAGAGGAGTCGGGATGAACAGTTCGCGAATGGGAAGAGCGACCGAGCGGGAGGAAGGGGTTTGCGAACTGGGGCTGGGTGGTTTCCGAATATGAGAGGGATGGATTGTAGGTTGCAAATTGCCGTGAGAGAGAGAGCCTCTGTCTGTGACTTCTTATGCAAATGAGAGAAAAGCAGATGTGTAAAATCGTGAGAGAGAGAGTGAGAGAGATCATGTGGAGATG
>NW_021439856.1:0-543 GCF_001605985.2 Dendrobium catenatum | reverse complement strand
TTTAAGTAATTAAGTATAAACTTATAACAAAGCACAATGTATTCGCCGCTTTGAAGATTTGCACTGTGATTTTTAATTCGGGCGGATGGTTTCAATTTTTGAAGACCCGCGGTAATTTTTAAACCGGACGGATGATTTTAATTTTTGAAGACATGCACCGTGATTTTTAATTTGGACAAATGATTTTAATTTTTGAAAACTCATGCTGTGATTTTTAATCCGGACATATTCTTTCAAATTCGTAGGTCTCGTGTCATTGATATATGATTTGGGCAAGATGAATTTCAAAATTGAAGGCTTTACGTCGTTGATCTCTGATCCATATAGAATGATTTCAAATTTGAAGACTTTGCGCCATTGATCTTTGATCCGGGTAGAAAAAATAATGGCAAGTGCCGTCCTGACCTCCCTGTGATGGAATGGGATATCGGGAGGCTACCGAAATTGCTTGAGGAGACTGTCGAATTGGAGAGCAGTGCAATCTAAATTTTAATTTATTAATTAGTTGATTAAATTCAATTAAAATTATTTAATTAAATAAAA
>NW_021439855.1:0-294 GCF_001605985.2 Dendrobium catenatum | reverse complement strand
ATCATATCTTCTACTGGAGCTACTCCAACCTTTTCACTTATATGCTCATTTCGTATCCTGTCTCTAAGGGTAAATCCAATCACCTGAGCATCATCATTTCTGTAACACTTAACTTAGTATTATGCTTCTTTTTTAATGGCTAACATTCTGCACCATAAAGCATAGCAGATCTCACCACCATCTTATAGAATTTTCCCTTAAGTTTGAGGGAGACTTTTCTATCACACAACAAGCCCGATGCATTTCTACACTTCAACTATCCAACTTGAATTCTACTGATAATATCCCCATCTA
>NW_021439854.1:0-328 GCF_001605985.2 Dendrobium catenatum | reverse complement strand
ATATTATGCTTTTTGCTCTAAAAGTTGTTGTTGGATTGTTGCAACTTGCAAAGATATAGTTTTGTTTCTCAATTTTTATGGTAGTCTTGTTTAGAGTTTACTGATTTAGGATAAAATGGTGAATGCTTTTGAGTTCTCATCATCTCTAACTCTCTGTTCTCATTTGTGCCGACTGCTATTGTATTATTATTGTTATGCATTTACGCTACTATATGGTTGTCTTGTTTAAAATGCTGAATTGTTCAGCCCTTCTTATGATATGATCTCTTCTGACTACCTGAGCGCTGACGTCGACTATCAGACTATGCATCCCATATTTTAAACTTTT
>NW_021439853.1:0-260 GCF_001605985.2 Dendrobium catenatum | reverse complement strand
ATCCTTCTTTTTCACCAGCAGAACTGGGCTAGAGAAAGGGCTCACACTGGGCTGAATGATCCCTCCTTCTAGCATTTCCCCTACCAATTTCTCAATCTCATCATTTTGCACCTGAGGGTATCTGTAAGGTCTCACACTAATAGGGGAGACTCCCTCTTTCAGAATGATCTGATGCTCCCGCTCTCTGTTAGGTGGGAGTCCCACCGTAGGTTGGAACACATCCTCGAACTCCTGCAGGAAAGGCTGAACCAATGCCGGGA
>NW_021439852.1:0-260 GCF_001605985.2 Dendrobium catenatum | reverse complement strand
TCTTACAGAGAGGGGCCCCGGGCCTGTACAGAGGATGTCGCCTGTGTAGGGACCGGGGGAAGGCCTCAAATGAAAGAAGAAGAAGAAATGGGGAGAAGTCTCCTTCTTGCAAAGAGGGGCCCCGGGCCTGTACAAGGGATGCTGCCTGTGTAGGGCCCGGGGTAAGGCCTCAAATGAAAGAAGAAATGGGGAGAAGTCTCCTTCTTGCAAAGAGGGGCCCCGTGCCTGTACAGGGGATGCCGCCTGTGTAGGGCCCGGGG
>NW_021439851.1:0-209 GCF_001605985.2 Dendrobium catenatum | reverse complement strand
ATCCTCTTCCAATTTCTTTAAAAATAGAGTTGTATCCTTTTTCAAAAGATCTCTCAAGTAGGAAGATAATCAACCTCTTATACCAAGCCCTAGGTGCTTGTTTCAATCTATATAATGCATTTTTCAATTTAAAAAAATTATTTGGATGTTTATAATTTTCAAAGCTTGGAGGTTGTTCCACATAAACATCATCTTGCATCACCCCATTT
>NW_021439850.1:0-266 GCF_001605985.2 Dendrobium catenatum | reverse complement strand
ACAATAATTAACATATCAAACACACAAACAATATATGTATTTTGACACAAACGAACCAAAAGTATTAGCTTAGAATATCTAAATTCAAGAGCTTGCACAAAAAGTGTAGATTTTTTGATTTTTTTTTGCAAAACTACAGAATAATTATACCACCAAATCCAAGCTACAGAGGAAAAATTAGAACACTGAGCAAGTGGCTTGAGGAGGAAAAATTATTACGTCCTCCCAAAGCTAAAATCACGCTAAAAAACGAGAAATGCCAAGCA
>NW_021439849.1:0-282 GCF_001605985.2 Dendrobium catenatum | reverse complement strand
GCTCTCAAGTAAAATTTCATTTCTACAAATTTAAGTGGATTTTATTCAATAAAAAAAGGATTTTATTCAGTAGAATGCTTAATAAAATTCAAAACATAATTTGGTAGTAGAATGCTTAATAAAATTCAAAACATGATTTGGTAGCATAAAGGGCCGAAGTTTAGCAGCCACATTAGAGTCATAAATAGTAGAAAACTATTTCTATTTACAAAAGAGAGAGAAATAATGGCAAAAAAAGCCATATGTATTGCACTTACCGGCGCCAAGATTGTATACATGATG
>NW_021439848.1:0-350 GCF_001605985.2 Dendrobium catenatum | reverse complement strand
AAGCTCCCCCCAAGAAGAACCTGCCAAAGAAGCTCCCCAAGAAGAAACTGCCAAAGAAGCTCACCTAGAAGAACCTGCCAAAGAAGCTCACCAAGAAGAACCTGCCAAAGATGCTACCCAAGAAAAACCATCCACAAAAGAAATTGTTCCTTACCCAAATGAAACTCAGAAAATAAAACCTGCCCAAAACGTTCCACAAACAAAAGAAGTAATCAATGTTGATGATATTAAAGTAAATGGTTACCCTGCAAGTCGTACAGTTAACTTCAGAGGCTTGGAGATATTGAGTCCAGAGAAGGAACTTTTTATCAGGGATAACATAAAGAAATATCTTGACAGGTATTTTATTT
>NW_021439847.1:0-361 GCF_001605985.2 Dendrobium catenatum | reverse complement strand
ATAATCTATATTATAAAAATTAACAAATTTAAAATTTTAATTGATCATACTATATAAAGGATTTCATACTATATCTCCATAAATAACTATGGCCTTATTTTGTCCTATAGATTAATAAGTCAAATAAGGATCAAATTTTAATTAATGTTTATATAGTAAAATTCACTTGAATGCTCTATAAAAGAAGCTTAGTTTATCCTAAATGATCATATAATCCAATTCACCCGAGAGCTATCTAAATTAACTGTGGGTTGTCCTATTTGATATAACTAATCACATTATATAACTGGGCATCTCATAGGATGATGTAAGATGGGAATTGAACTAATTGAACAGTACAATCTAAGTATTATACTGGAAG
>NW_021439846.1:0-661 GCF_001605985.2 Dendrobium catenatum | reverse complement strand
ACGACGAAATAGGAAAACCCATAAGTACCCGCTTGCGGGGAAATAACTGTTTTTCTTTTGCAAAATGTACCGATGACCCATAAGCTTTTCTTACCGTGGTGGGGGACGACAAAAAAAAATCCGGCTGCGGTGTCCTCGCCCGAGGACACCTACCATACACGCTTTTCTTAGCGTGGTGGGAAAGGCTCAGTTTCCCGTAGTTTTCCCCTAAACTGGGGAGACGCCGGGAGGCTGCTGAAATTTTCACTGAAATATAGGACTTGACAAAATTTTGGAACTTAATTTGGATATAACTTGAGCTTACAATCAAATTTAAATCAAGTTTAATCAAATGAAATGAACATTGGAACAAAGTGCAAGAGGACTCAATTTGGGACTGCATTGAACATGAACTCGAACTGAACTTAGGCTTTTACAAAATTTGGACAATTACAGTGGACTTTGTTTGGACTTGATTTGGACAATTAAAGTGACTAAATGCAAACGTGAATGATTGATTAAAAGACTTAATTCAAAGCTTGATTCAAGCTTGATCAAAATGAACTTGAGTTGAACAAAATCATATGAGACTTTCGAATTTGGTTTGAACCAAGTGAGAAGGATTTAGACTTGCCACATGAACAAACTGATAGGAAACACTTGGATTTCCAAGTGTTTCTCA
>NW_021439845.1:0-232 GCF_001605985.2 Dendrobium catenatum | reverse complement strand
AGAAAATAGATCCAGGAGAATCGGGTGTAGTCATCTATGAAGATGACGTAGTAACGGAACCCGTCGAGCGAGGGTTGCATTACCGGACCCCAAACGTCTGTATGAATCAAATCAAAAGGAGCAATGGAACTAGATATGCTTTTATTAAAAACAAGTTTATGGCTCTTGGCCTGATTACAAGAATTGCAAAGAAACGAATCAGATACAGGTGTAATATCCGAAAAATGCTTAG
>NW_021439844.1:0-292 GCF_001605985.2 Dendrobium catenatum | reverse complement strand
AAGAGGAACCTCTGATGGAGCCCATATTCTATGGTAAAGTGGTGAGGGGAGATTAGTAAAATTCCAACCCCAGCTCTAGCACTACTAAAAGCTCCATCAATATATAACATCCAATAAGGGGATAGAGAAAGTAGGGAAAGCGATTCATTGGAGATAGGGTGGTGCATTTGACCATTAAGTTTGCTAGCACTTACGACTTGATGTTAGGTCTGGATAAAAAAGGACATCAAATTCTCTTAGTTCCATTGACTATTTGATTAATCTCCCAGATGCCTCATTTTTTTGTAGAATG
>NW_021439843.1:0-231 GCF_001605985.2 Dendrobium catenatum | reverse complement strand
GATAGAGGCGACTGACGTCATTAGCTCCTTGTACTTTGTTCCCTCGACCGATACCGTTCCTCGCAGTTTATGCCAATAAAGAAAAGAAAATAGGGAATTAGAAAACACATTTAATAATTAATATTAAAATAATTGAAATTTACTAAAAATAATGACATACCTTTCTTCGAGCTTGAACACCAGTTTGTTGACTTTCTTCTGAACTTTTCACTTTTGATAGCATATTATATA
>NW_021439842.1:0-411 GCF_001605985.2 Dendrobium catenatum | reverse complement strand
TTTATTTGGACATCAAACCCAACATAAGTCAAAGGGGTCAATTAGGATCTGCTCTAGATGTCGGCCCCGTTCTCAAAACTTTTCTTAAATAACGTCCCTACCACTCTACAAAAAAGACCGGACTCATATTTTAAAATCGTTTAGGTGGTTTAGCTGGCTCCCCAATCCAGGCCGGGGTAAGACCAGATTCGCATTACACTAGCTAGGTTTGGGGCACTAACTTTTAGTGCCTAATTTAGACTTTGGTTCTGAGGCTGGCTCGGGCCATAAGACCTCAACGTTCGGAAATTGAATCCCAAATTTCTAATAAAATTGATCACTCAAACTAAAAATTTCATTCAATCAAATATAAGCCTAACAATTAGGATAGATTAGGGTGTTTCTGAAGTAATTCAGAATCTCAAAACGCCT
>NW_021439841.1:0-201 GCF_001605985.2 Dendrobium catenatum | reverse complement strand
CTCTCCACAAGACCATTCGTTAGTGGTGGAGCGTGCCCTTCGTGGCGCCACCCTAACATTTGAGTTGAGCGATTAGTGGTGGAGCGTGCCCTTCGTGGCTCCACCCTAATTCGTACCTGTTAGTGGTGGAGCGTGCCCTTCGTTGCGCCACCCTAACATTTGAGTTGAGTGATTAGTGATGGAGTATGCCCTTCGTGGCAC
>NW_021439840.1:0-242 GCF_001605985.2 Dendrobium catenatum | reverse complement strand
TCGTCCAGGACGATATGGCACAATAATTGCGTACAGGACGATTGGTCAAAAAGGCGATCCGATCAATCGGGCCGATCAGATATCGACCAGGATGATTAGACACAGCCAATCATCCCGAGGGGTCAAGCCGGACGACTGTTGAAAAAGCATATCGTCTAGGCCAATTATGTGTATCGTCCAGGACGATGCACAATAATTGATCGTACCGGCCGAAGTTAAAACTTTTTAAATCTGTGCCACGT
>NW_021439839.1:0-230 GCF_001605985.2 Dendrobium catenatum | reverse complement strand
TTCATTAATGTTTGTTGGAGGCTGAACCTGTACAGAATACTAAATTGATGGGCATTTCTTTAAATATTATGATTTGATGTTATCGTCTACTGATTCACGTAATGCTGATTGGGTGTTATAAGTAAATAATTACTTTGCCAAAGTTACTAACTACGAATTATCGATACTAGGAAACACTGCTTAAGCTAGGACTTTTTACTTGATTAATATGATTACTGAAATGCATATTA
>NW_021439838.1:0-4058 GCF_001605985.2 Dendrobium catenatum | reverse complement strand
TGGTTTGTAGGAGGCTTCGTTGTTGGGTTAGATAAGTGGTCAGCTAACTTCTCTCCGAATTCCTTGGATGGTGTTTCTTCTCCGTTATGGCTTCGTCTTCCTCACTTACCTCTTCATTATTGGTATGAATCTAATATCATAAGAATTGTTTCTAGAATTGGGACTCCTCTATTGTTGGATGGTAATATGTTTAGATGGGGGAGAAGAGAATTTGCTAGAGCATGCATTCGGGTGAATTTGAATTCTAAACTCACTTATGGTATTTGGGTTGAAGGTTTGCATGGTAGATTTTTATTAAAGTTTGAATACAAAAATCTATCTTCAATTTATTTCAAGTGTGGGAGAATAGGACATTTTGATTTTATTTGTCCTAATATTAAAGATATCTCTTCCAGCTCAATTCATATTGATAATCCTTATGGACCTTGGATGCATGTAAAATTCAAAAGGAAACATTATGTGAAAAATCAATCCAAGGCTTTTTCTGTTAAAAAAAATTCAAAATAATTGGTAGATCGGAATGCTAATGCTCAGGAGTTTGTGTCTGATCTTTTGAAAGAAGTAGAAAATGTTGATCCATTGGCAGATTGTAATTCAAATGTCAACAATTTGGTGGTCGATCCATTGAATCATGCAGATACCAATTGCCAAATTGTAGAAGATGTTGAAATCAAGGAAGGAGATGAAGTTGCTGTTATCCATAATTCAAATTTGGTTATTGATCTGGTTGTAGATAATAATTCAAATTTTGAATTCAATCAATCTCAAGCATTGATTGCTGAAATTGGAACAGATATTGCTGAATCTGTTTCGGTGCATGTTCTAATAGATAATGAAACTGTTCCCGTGGATCAACAAAAAAATGCTGGAATTTCGGAAATTGAAAATTCAAATTTTGAATTACCATATATTTTGGAGGCAAAAAAGGGAGCTTATATTTCGGAAACTAAGTTGTTATCTGAACAAATTGTTGTAACAAACTCAATAGTTGGTGAGAATTCAGAAGATGGCAAGACTGAGTCAGAATTTTTTGAGGAGTAGATCACGGTATTGACTCCAACAAAGACAGCAATGACTTTTGGAATAGATGGTTTTAATAATGAAACAAGAGATGGTTATTATGAAACCATTTCTCCTTCTTCAACAATCAGTTTAAAATTTTAAAAAAATGTCTTATTGAAGAATAAAAAGGGTTTTATTAAGAAGCTTGGTTCGTCCGGATCTAAACATAAATTATTCAAGGAACTACAAGCTCTAGGACCGATAAAAGAACAAACTAGAAGTAGGATTACTAATCTCAGAATGAAGAACTACTTGAGAGGTTCTTCCCAATCATCTCAGTAATATGCAAGCCGATTTTCTCATTGCAAACATCAAAATGGATAGATACCTGAGGTTGGAGCATCTGATCAAAGAGATTTTCAAATCTCTTTCTTTGGACTACTTCACGGGAAATTGGAGTAGACATCTGAAATACCTATTCTTAGGTGTTTTACGATTGTCATGGATTATTTGTAATTTCCTTTTGATTTTCTTTTGTAGCTTTCTTTTTCTTTTGGCTTTTTTGTTTTTTAAACTTATTATATTTGCTTATGGGATTGATACTAGGTCCTATTTTTTAATCGGATGGGAACTCTAAGATACTAACCAACCCTTAGGTTGTTTAAAACTTTGGTTTACCCTGCATCTCAACGGTTTCAAAATAAGAAACAGTGGGGTTCATTTCAAAAATAATAAGTTTAATTTAAACAAAAATGCTCTAAATAAGGATCCTTTTTCTCTTGAACAAGGATCTGTTAGTTTATATTTCCTAGTTTGTATTAGATCATTTTTTCTTTCATTTTAATGCAACTTTTGCATTTCTTCAAAAAAAAAAAAAAACACCATAGCTATTTCCACATTTGGTGCATCCCTAGCCTTTGATTTAATCATGTAATATAAATGAGGTTGAGTTGGACCTACAGTACGAGTAGCACTAAAATCTCTCCATGCTCCTCTGGACTTCCCCCCATTAAACCTACCACTAGTCTTTTCTATATAATCAGTCACTAACATCTTATAATAGACTTGCCCCTTATAACCTCTAGTCTCTAATACTCTTAGATATACTCTCTAATGCTTTATATATATATTGAGTATATATTGAGCCACTTGATGAACTAACTGGCCAAATCAAAGGAACTAACTAGTAAATAAATAATGATGAATCCTACATCTCCTTATATACAAGCCACATATAACTGCACTACTCTTAGACATGGATCCACCTGTTCTGCCATACACTAAGTAAACTACCCTCCTCAGATCATCTCTATTTAACTTACTGCTCATCCCATCGACATTACATTTCAAGTGCTCCAAAAATCTCTTTTATCTCATATCCCACAATTTATCGGTTAACATCAAATAATTTTTGGTCAACCTACCGCTCTTCTCAAGCTTATTAAGATTTGAATCCTAAATGGATCTAATAATTTTCTATCAAGCCTACAAAAGTGATAACACTTCTCCTCCAAATGGCTAATCAATTCTATCATATACCTCATAAGAGCAGTGAACACCATCACATACTGTATTAATATATTACTCTCCTGGACCAACTTTAGGAAGGCCTTTTATATTTGTAGTCTTCCTGATGGCAATATGAATATGTCTCTAAAAATATTTAAGAAACCATCCTAAGAAATCTTTGCATTCATCTTATATTGAAACTTTTTCCTCTTTTAGCTAACCACCACCAAAACCTCAACTAAGAAAAACATTACCAATAATACCTTACACTTCTTAGGGCACTACATACTATCAAAGGATTTCTACAAACTTACCAACCAATCTTTAACTATATATAGTTCCATTCCTCCTTAAAAAATATGTAGGCTATAGCTTTAAGATTATCTATGAGAGCCTTTGACTAAATTAAAATTATCATGACAAAATTAACATTTGTTATGCCCTTTGTAGTATCTTATGATTCTTTTATTATCAGCATAGGTGGAGTGCTCAATTAAGACAACCATCCTATTATTTATCTTTGTGAAAAACTAAATGAGGCAAAGAAATTCTTTACAACTCCTATAATAAAGAATTTATGACATTATCTAACCCTTAAATACAGGAGACATTACTTATTACATATTGATTTAGTCTTATATTCTTTCCAACATGCCCTTAAGTCTATCAACACCCCAAGAAAAATTAACTATGTGAAAATGGGTGAGTTACTAAAAGACCATTCTTCCATTCTGAAGTATAAACCAAGTAATGAGAATAAATCAATTGATGCCTCATCACAAGTCAATTTAGTTATATCTTCTTTAGAATCATAAATCCCTAACTTTTCAAAGATATATGATGACTAAAATACTTGCTCTAAATTTTATCTTCTTTATCATGATCACTTAGATAAAACTCTTACTCTGACTGACCTCTTTCCTAATCTAGATGGTTATGTTTAGCCTGAAAATAAACTTTGTATATATAGATCATCTCTTTAAGATTTGTTAATAAATGAACTTCTTTCTAGGGATATATCAAGATATTTTGGTAAGGATAAAACTTTTAAGATGATAGAACCAACATTTTTTTGCCCTCCCTAAAAGTGATATTAAATGCATTATTACTTAATGTATCACCTATAAACTTTCAAAAATAAAATTGATAGGTACACTGCTCTTCCAATTCGATATTAACCTTGGGAGGAATTTTTAATAGACTTAATTTTAAGTTTTTCAAGAACTATTGTAATGGTTTTGCATAGTGTCTTGTTAATTGTTCACTCTCTCCATGTTTAATTCAATAGATTTATGAAATATGTGTTGAGGTCAACACCATCTTCCTTTCCACCCCATTTCTGAGCCAAGTATAAACTTGTGACAAACTAACATCAAACCTACCTTGAATTATAAATGTTTGTTAACCTCATATTCCCTTTACTATGATAATTTACCCATAAATTACCTTTATTTATAAGATGAAAATGCCTCCTTATATTATAATGAAGTGGTGATAGGGGGCTAAATATTGGAGCTTAGCCCTTATTGAAATTTTCATTATAAAGA
>NW_021439837.1:0-373 GCF_001605985.2 Dendrobium catenatum | reverse complement strand
AAATGGATTTCTCTTCCCTTACTGCTGAGCACACTGAACTCTTTGAGCACCACCATGCATGTCTTCATCCTCATCATAAGCCTCCTGAGCTTGAGTTTGCTGCTTCCTCCTCATCTCCTCCTCAATGTTGACATCATACAAGGTCGTCTCTTCGCACTCATCAAGCTCCATGTCTGTAAGCTGAGATCGAGTCCTTGCAGGAAGAATTGCCTCGAGAGCTTTGCACTGATCAGGATTCAGCGAGTCAGGGAATTCGACGGTGAAGTGGATGTAAAGCTTGCCTCTCATGAATGGCCTCTGATACAAGGGCATGCCCTCGTCATTGATTGCCTTGAATTGATCTATAGATATTATAACATGAACATAGTACATA
>NW_021439836.1:0-256 GCF_001605985.2 Dendrobium catenatum | reverse complement strand
GCCGAACTTATACCCGACGCCAAACATCCGCCCATCACTTGACTTTCAACCTCTATCGTGTGCCAACTACGGTCCTTTCGACCTCCTCCGTTGACTATAGTCCTTCCGACCTCCTATGTCGACTACAGTCCTTCCGACCTTTGTTGCCCGCCAACTATTGTCCCGCTGACCAAACAAACAAATCAATGTTTGTTCTTCCAGTTTTCACCGTGTAATGCACTATATATGCTGTATATTTGCTAAATCAAACGAAAGC
>NW_021439835.1:0-231 GCF_001605985.2 Dendrobium catenatum | reverse complement strand
CCCTCGTTGTTTTAGTCTGTATTCTTTGTTGTTTGTTACCTGTCTTTTTAATGTGCTTGTTAGTCTTTTGTGATATTTTTCTTGTGTTTATAGACCCTCTTTTTGTGATGACAAAAGGGGAGTAGGGTGTAGGAAAAAGCTGTTTGGTCTTGGGTTTTATAACCTTGCTGTTTTAATGAAATTTTCCTACTTATGTTTGTCATCATCAAAAAGGGGGAGATTGTTGCAAAC
>NW_021439834.1:0-15070 GCF_001605985.2 Dendrobium catenatum | reverse complement strand
TCCGGGGAAATTGACCTCGACTAATGAGGTCAACAACAGCCTTTGAGATATTTAAGTGCAGGACACCCAACCTTTCCCACCTTCATGTATTTGATTGTAGGATTTTCATTCTTAATAATGGGAAGTCACACTTAGGAAAATTTGACCCAAAATCTGATGGAGTGTTCTTAGGATATTCAAGTGTAGGGAAATCCTTTAAGGTGTTTAATAAGAGAACTTTGGTTGTGGAGGAGACTACTCATGTAAGTGCTTGATGAATCTGATCCTAAAGATTTTAGAGTTAAGGATGAAAATGGTGTTAGAGATTACCCAAGGAGTTAAAAATTTGGAGAAGAGTGTAGTGCCACAAAATATTAAAGGTGCAGGTGAGATTACCCAAGGAGTAGAAAATGCAAATATGGATGAAAGGGTAGAACCTACACACACATTTCTTATGGATTAGAGTTATTGTTTAAGTCATCCTAAAGAATTAATCTTAGGAGACCCTTCTAAAGGTGTTAAAACTAAGCATGAACTTAGGAAGGAAGTAAATCACTCTATCTTTATCTCAATAACTGAACCCAACAACATTAATCAAGCCTTATGTGATGAGTTTTGGATCTTAGCCATGCAAGAGGAATTAAACTAATTTGTTAGAAATAATGTTTGGGAGCTTGTAGAAAGACCAAAGGGATAAAGTGTAGTTAAAACCAAATGGGTCTTTAAGAATAAGATGAATGATTCTAGTGTGGTTGTTAGGAATAAGGCGAGATTGATAGCTATGGGGTACAACCAAAAAGAAGGTATTTATTTTGAGGAGACCTTTGCCCCTATAGCTAGATTGGAAGCCATTAGAGTGCTATTAGCCTTTGCCTGTTATAAGGGATTTAAGCTTTACCAAATGGATATGAAGAGTACCTTTTTAATGGAGTAATAAAAGAGGATGTGTTTGTAGAGCAACCCCCCAGGTTTGAGAGTTTCTAATTTCTAAATAATATTTTCAATTTAAAAAAGGCCTTATATGGATTAAAACAGGCACCAAGAGCTTGGTATGAGAGGTTTAGCACATTTTAACTAAAGAGCAATTTTTTTAAGGGAAGTGTAAACACCACCTTTTTTCTAAAGAAAGTAGGAGATGAGTTACTCATTATTCAGATCTATGTTGATGATATATTTTTTGGATCTTTTGATAAAAAGCTATGTGATGATTTTTCTAAAATAATAAGTGAGGAGTTTGAGATGAGTATGATGGGAGAGTTGTCCTACTTTTCTGGGTTTAGCATAAGATAAATGGATGATGGAAACTTTATAAATTAATCAAATCACATTAAGGACAACTCGAAGAAATATAAAATGGATAAAGCCAAGCCAATAAATACTCCCATGATTTATAATATTTAGATAGATAAGGACTCAAAAAGAAAATCTGTTGATCAAAATAATTATAGAGGGATTATTGGATCTTTACTTTACCTGACTGCTAGCTGACCTGATATAATATTTAGTGTTTTTCACTATGCTAGATTTTAAGGTGATCCTAAACAATCCCACCTAACTACTGTTAAGAGAATTCTTAAATATCTTTTGGAGACCCAAAACTTAAGAATCTGGTGTCTTAGGTACAACACTTCTTTTGAGATTATTGGATATTCTAATTCTGATTTTGCAAGATTTAGGGTGGATAGAAAGAGCACTTCTAGACTTACTAATTCATAGGATAGTCTTTAGTCTCCTGGTCTAGTAGAAAACAAAACTCTATTACACTTTCCATTGCTGAAGCTGAGTACATTGCCTTAGGAAGTTATGTTGCTCAAGTTTTTTGGTTGAAGCAATAAATTCTGGAATTAGGATTACCTATAGGCATAATTTTAATCCTATGTGACAACACTAGTGTCATCTGCATCTCTAAGAATTCTATCCAACATTCAAGGATCAAATGCATTAACATAAGGCACCACTTTATTGGATACCATGTGACCAATGGTGATATTGAGTTACACCATGTGACAATTGAAAATTAATTGCCTGACATCTTTACTAAACCTCTAGCTTTTGACACCTTCTGCATCTTAAAGACCAGATTAGTTATGATTGACATAAATACATGAACTTGATGTTTATTGAATTCTAAAATTTATATTTTGTTTCTTTTTCTTCTTTTATTTATTTCACTTTGTTTATTTTACTTTTTACTAGCTTTTGTTTCTTTTTTATTTTTACTTTTATTTTTGCTATTTTAGTTTTTCATTTTTTTTATCACTACTGAAATGATATTTTATGCCATGTTTTTATTTTTAAAAAATTTGTAGTCAATATTTCACATATGTAAATTAGTTAAAGGGAGAAAAATCATTGATTTTTTCTCTTTCTCTAATCCCCTTTAGTGGTGTAAATTTTTTTTCTACATAAAAGTATATCTCAAATTAAGAAATGGACTTTTGGACTGAGATCTTTTTTATCTTTCTACAGTTTTCTATCTTATATTTATATTGTTTAATATCTTTATATTACTTTCAAGTTTTTTTTGTAATCTTATCGTTGCATTTATCCTATGATTTTTATTCTATTTTGTGATTTATTCTTCTTTATATTAGAGAGACTGAGTTTTTTTCTTCTCTAATATCTAGAAGATATACTCAAAACTGAGAGTATTTAAGAGTTTTGAAAAGGGATCTAGCTTATAAAAAAAAGTGGCCAATGCACCAAATCAAAAGATGCGTAATGACACAAAATTAAGAAATATACACAAAGTGTAACTAAAATCAAAAGATGTGTAAAGCGAGTCAATCAATTGACAAGAGGTATAAAATGAGCTCACTAGAAGCAAGCTCATTTCTCTTTCAAACTTTTAAAACTTAGAGGAACTCATGTGTTACTTGATATTTTTAAAGGCTTGATTTCGAATTTTGCAATTGAGATAAATTACTTTGGTATATTATTCTATAAGATTTTTTGTTTCTAAAACCAAGTTTTGAATGGATCTCTTTTTCTTATCCAATTAGTTTTTCTGAGTTATGTCTTTTGTTTTCAAAAGATACTTTTTCCCTGAGAGAAGTTCGAGCTAGGGTTAATAGAATTGGATACTCTACCATTTTCAAATTTTGACGATGTTAACTCATTGGTCTTATAAGTCTTTAAAATCAATCGCATGGTAACTTTGTCATATTCTTGCTTTGATATAAAAAAAAATTCTTTTGTTCTTCTTTTTCATGTTCTTTCTACTTTTTCTTTTCTGGTTTTTTTTCCTCCTCCATTTTATGATGTCAAAAGGGGGAATAGTGTTTGAGTTCTTTCATCATACTATTTTCACTTTTGTTCGTGTTTTATTTAGCTTTGATTGTTTGATTATTTTTCATCATCAAAAAGGGAGAGATTATTATGAATTTGACTTCAGAGATTAGAATTTTGATGATAGCAAACACTTTTATTTCTCTACGACTGCCTTACCTACTAATATTTAAGGTCCATAAGATCAAATTGTAAATCAAACCAGCTCAAGATTCGGCAGATTTGGACTTAGTCAATTTTTAATATATGACGTATGTCTTTTACCTTTTCTTGAGTCTTTTGTAATAATGTGGGTCCTTATGCTAAGTACCCTTGCACAAACACACTTGAGGGAAAATTTTTTACTGATTTAGTGTTTTTTGTTTTGGATCACATAGTCCGAGATGAACAAAAAATTAGCCTAGATGATAAGTTAAAAATAGAAACCTTAATTAGGGCATCCTAGTTAAGGCAGCCGCAATTAAGAGAATCGTCTTGGATGATATTAGTATTGGCCTAAACTATAGGCTCAAATTAGAAAGAATCAGTCTCCAGATCTGTTTAGGCATATTATATTTTTGGACATCATCATGGATGATGCAACATAATTGTGCGTAAATTAATCTGGTAATTAAGGAAAGCAATTAAGGTTTGATTGCTCGATCATATCATTTTGAATGATTATAGGATTTTCCAGGATGATCAATTAATAATCCTTAATTCTTTTTAGATGATCGGACATCGGTCCTGTTCCAATTAGGGCGATGCTCTGGATAATATGTACTGAATTGAAATAATCACCCGGGATGATAGAGATACAGCCCGGATGATCAAGTTATTTTTTCATCATCCAGACATCCATTTAGAGTAATGTTTTAGATGTTATGCATCATTTTATGCTAATCATCCTAGATGATCATGAGATGTCCTAGACGATAAAGAATTTTTAAAATCATCCAAACATCCTTCCAAGGCGATGTGCTGGACGATATTCGACAGATTGAACTTATCATACAGGATAATATACTATTATCCTAGACAATATGAACAAATTACCTTCTGATCATCCCAAATCATCCATGCTGATTGAGTTAATTTTCTACTGATCGTACAAGATGATATTCAAATCGTCCTAGATGATAAAGTTGGTTTGTTGTAATTAAGAGTTGTTCCAAAGATCTTTTATATAAGACCTATTGTATTACCCAAGAGAGTATTTTTTATTATTTTCTTGACCTGAGAGAGCCAACATGAGAGGGAGAGAAAGGGATAGAGAGAGAGAGAGGGAGAGAGAGAGAGAGAGAGGATCTTATGAGGGATTTCACAAAGGTTGCTCCAAATAAGGATCCAAGTCATCTTCTCTGACCATTATCCCTAGTGCTTGGAGGTTAAAGAGAGGTCTACTTTCATAATTGATCAAGGTTCTCTGCCTACTTCAAGAGAAAGCAAAAGGAGTCAGGTTCTCTGCCTACTTTAGGAGGAAACGAAAGGAGTTGGGTTCTCTGCCTAACCGGGGTCGATGGAAAGGATATTTGTAAAGGCTTTTCCACCTTACTGTGTGAGTAAAAGGAGAGTCACTAGGTTTAGTACAATACCTGAGGAGTGGCTCCGGGGAGTGGATGTAGGTCAAGTTGACCGAACCACTATAAATTTCTATGTCCTTTATTACTGTTTTTTTTTTTTCATTTAGTTTTTGCACTTTAATATTCTTTATGGTGAACCTTGGTTTAAGTTTGTGTTTTGATTGAAAAGTTTTTAAATACTAATTTACCGCCCCCCCCCCCCCCCCCCTACCCCCCCCCCCCCCCCCCCTCTTAGTTAGCCTTGAGCTAGTTCACAAGGGTTTAACATCCCTAACGAACTTTCAAGTGGTATCAGAGTGGGATTCATAAAATTGAGTTTTTGAAAACTTTTGAATATTGATCAATGACTAACTTTGGTAATTGTAATATTATGAAAGGATATTTTATTATATGACCACCTTTGTTTAAAAATATTGAAAGTTCGTTAGGGATTTTTGGCCCTTATGAACTAGTCCCATGGCTAACCAAAAAGGGGTGAATCAATATTTTAAAATAAATCATTCAATCAAAAATACAAACCAAGTTTCACCACACAGAAAACATAATGTGGAAAAATAAATGCAAAAATAATAAAGGAAAGAACACACTAGATTTATAGTGGTTTGGTCAAACCTTGACCTACATCCACTTCTTGGAGGCACCCTCCAAATATTGCACTAACTAAGAGTCTCTCTTTAGCCCCTACAACTAGGCGGAGAAGCCCTTACAAAATCACTTCCACCTTCCCTAGTGCGGCGGAGTCGTTGGGTCCTTTGACACCAAAGAGATCTTCTTCTTCTGTGAACTTCCCTCAAAAAAGCCTTAAATCTGATGGTTTTAAGGTGCAAGCCTTCCGGAGCAACCGTGTGGAATCCCCCTCCACACTCCCTTGAGTCCCCCCTCATAGGATCTTCTCACATTCTCAGACTACACCCATTCCTCACTCCCTTTCAAGCTCTCTCTTCAAGTCCCCCCAAAATAATGAAGCAACAATGGCTACCAAAGACACTTACAAAAGTACCTACTCAAAAGCTTAAATAGAAGATCTCAAAACTAGCTCATTAATGCAACTTGCCAACTTTATCATCCAGGCCGATATATATCAGCCTGGCCGATCAGCGTAAATTATGCTCAATCATCCTGTTTGGTTAGGGACGATTAGTAAATTTTGGTCATAACATCCAGGCCGATAAGATATCGTCCTGGACAATTAGTTCAAATATGAGGAAATTCATCCTGAACATCGCCCTAAAAAGAAGCTGGCCGATGTTAAATCATCCTGGACGATCCTGTGAATGGTCTGACCGATGTGATCATGCAAATAATCACTAATTGCTCTCCTTAATTGCTAGATTTAATTAAAAAAAATTGTGCTGGATCGGCCAGGCCGATCCTGATAGTCCAGGCCGATCCACCGGGACGATGTCCAAAAATAAGTAATTTCTAAATAGATCTGGTGGTCGATTCTTTCTAATTTAAGCTTATCATCCTGACCAATACATAATCATCCAGGACGATGTGTTTAATGATGGCTGCCTTAACAAGGATGATGCCCAGTTTTTGAACCGATCATCCAGGATGATATAAATATCATCCCGGACGATGTTACCAAAAATAATAAACTCTTGGAAACAGTCATAAATTCTTCCAAGGTGTGTGTGTACAAAGTTACTTAGCATCAGGAGCCATAGCAATTACAAAAGACTCAAGAAAAGAAAAATGGTACAAACTGACTCAGACCTAGTCTACCCAACCTTGAGCTCTTTCCAAATTACAAATTTGATCTTGTGAACCTGAAATGTCAGTAGATAAGGCAGTCATAGACAAATAAGAGTGTTTGCTATCATCAAAATCATAAACTATGAAAACATATCCGCAACAATCTCCCTCTTTTTGATGATGGTAAACATTGCTATTTGAATTTACAAAGAAGAAAATATTTTCTCCTAATCTCCCCCTCACTAGAATAAAACTTTAAAAATAGGGGAGATAAAAAAAATTTTTGTTTTTGATTTTTTTTTTAAGGAAAAAAATACAAGTAAAAGGATACAAATTCAACAGCATGTTCTCCCCCTTTGACATTATCAAAAAGAGAAGGGGCACAAAAACTCTTAAAAAGAAAAAGTTACCTCTTAGTTTTAAAAAAAAAAAATTTAATAAGAAGTGGATTGACAATGCATAATCCAGTAGAGGTAAGAAATTCAGAAATTAATAATTCAAGCTCAAGTTCTTTTTAAAGGATCAAAAATTTTTTAATCCAATATCTAAATCAATGAATAAATTAGAAAAAGAAACACTAATTTATCCAAAACACCTTCCATAAAATATATCTAATAGAAGATTAATGCACGAATTGTTGAATCAGGAGTCATGATTTTCAAACTCAAGCATCAAAAATATCAGAGGTTTTCTTAAGCTTTGAATAAAATAGAATATGTAAGCATACTCCTTGTGGGCTCATTTTATACATCTTATCAATTTTTTGGCACACTTTGTGCATTTTTTTCTTTTGATACACTTTATATATCTTTGTCAATTTGGCATCATTGCGCATCTTTTCATTTGGCGTCATTGGCCATTTTTTTTTAATTTGGCGTCATTGGACTCTTTTTTTTTTTTAATATGCTACCTTTCTGAAATTTAAAAAAAAAAAGTAAACCCATTTTATTGACACAATGAACTACTTGATTAGGAAAATTACGAGGTAGATTCAATAACTTGCAAAAGGTTTCTATGCGACAGATAAAATGTAGGGAGATGAAAAAAGTTAAGTTTCAAAATCTAATTTAAAATATGAAGAATATTTTAAATCAAAAGTAGAATAACCTCTTTTAAGAAACAAAGATTGAGAGTCAAAATCATGAGTTTTCTTCCTTTGACTATTTTTAAAGAAGCCAACCATAACTTATATAAGAATAGGAGGTGGATTTTTCATTTTAAAATTTATAATCCCCCTTTTTTTAATTTTAAAAGGATGGTGATGAGTGTGTTGACAAAAAAAAGTAAAGACACAATTAAAATTTAAAGAAGAGAAAAGGAAAAGAAAAGAAAGAATTAACGAAAAAAGAATAAATCCAAAACAAAAAAATACACAAAAAAAACATGCAAACAAAACAAAAAAATACAAACAATGGTTTAAACATCATCTTGCTCCTGATTAGATGATTTAGAAGCTAAGTCTGCCCAAGAGATTTTTTGATTTTCATTATTTGGTCATTTTAAAATTTTCTTTGCTTTTCCCTTTTCTTTTCCTAGGGGAGTTCCCAAATTAGGGCACTAATTTTTCATATGTCTAGGTTTCCTACATCCAAAGCAAATATTGACAGAAGTAATCTTAACATTCTTACCATTTTTACCTTTATTTCACTTTTGTTGAGGCTTTATGCTTTGATGAGCTTTTTAATTTTCTTGGCAAGTCATTGTTTTAGTCACCAATTAAGCCACTTTCCTCCATGCTTTCAGCATTTAGCACTATCATTTCACCTGCATCCAAAAGTCTTTGACCCAAACTTTGATCGTAGGCAATGAGTGAGCCAATCAAATTATCAATAGAATATTTATTCAAATCTTTTGATTCATAAATGGTAACAACTTTAGCATCAAATTTATTTAGTAGACAACGAAGAATTTTATTGACTTTTTAAAAATTAGAAAATTATTTACCTAAAGAATGCAATGATGTCACAATTTGAATAAACCTAGTATACATGTCTAAGATCGTTTCATAAGGTTTCATATAAAACATTTCAAAATCATGCATTAACATATTCAACTTGGATTACTAGATTTCACTAATGCCTTCGTATATGGTGTGTAGTTTATCCTAAATTTCCTTACGAGTAGTGCATGTGGATACTAACATAAAATGTTCAAAATTTAAAGTACTGAAAAAATAATTTAAAGATTTTGCATTCAATTGAGCATTGATTTGTTCTTCCCTATTCCATTGATTAAAAGAAATATTAGTTTTAACTCCATCTAAAACCCGTGATGGTAATGAATAACCAGTTAAAATTATATGCCCATACAAAAATCAATCGATTACAAGAAAGTAGACATGCAAATTTTTAAAAAAATTAAATAAAAAATTTTCAAATAAAGGTGGTATGGTGATTGAATAACCTTCCATAATATTACGATTAGAAAAATTAGCCATGGATCGAAAATTCAAAAGTTTTCAAAAACTTATTTTTATGAATCCCGCTCTTATACCACTTGAAAGTTTATTAGGGATGTTAGGCCCTTATGAACTAGTCCCAAGGCTAACCAAAAAGGGGTGAATCAATATTTTAAAATAAATCATTCGGTCAAAAACACAAACCCAGATTCACCACACAGAAAACACAATGCAGAAAAATAAATGCAAAAATAATAAAGAAAAGAACACACCAGATTTATAGTGGTTCGATCAAACCTTGACCTTTATCTACTCCTCTGAGGCACCCTCCGAGTATTGCACTAACTAAGTGTCTCTCCTTTAGCCCCCACAGCTAGGCGGAGAAGCCCTTACAAAATCACTTCCACCTTCCCCGGTGTGGCGGAGTCGCCGGATCCTTTAACACCAAAGAGATCTTCTTCTTCTATGAACTTCCCTCAAGACAAGCCTTGAATCCGATGGTATTAAGGTGTAAGCCTGCCGGAGCAACCGTGTTGAATCCCCCTCCACACTCCCCCCTCCCCCCCCCTCACAGGATCTTCTCCCTCTCTCAAACTTCACCCATTCCTCACTCCCTTTCAAGCTCTCTCTTTAAGTCCCCCCAAAAGAACGAAGTTACAATGGCTGCCAAAGACACTTACAAAAGTGCTTAGTCAAAAGCTTAAATAGAAGAAATTTAAATGAGCTCATTTATACAACTTTCTGACTTTATCATCCAGGTTGATATAAATATCAGCCTGGCCGATCAGCGTAAGTTGTGCTCAATCAGCCTGGTCAGTTAGGGATGATTAGTCAATTTTTGGTCATATCGTCCAAACCGATAGGATATCATCCTAGACGATTAGTTCAAAAATCATCCTGAACATCACCCTGAAAAGAAGCTAGCCGATGTAATATTGGACCGGACGATCCTGCAATCGGCCCGACTGATGTGATTGTGCAATTCTCCATTAATTACTCTCCTTAATTACCAAATTTATTTAAGAAAAATTATGCTGGATCAGCGAGGCCGATCCTGATAGGCCAGGCCGATCCACCGGGATGATATCCAAAAATAAGTATTTTCTAAATATATCTAGTGGCAGATTCTTTCTTATTTGAGCCTATCATCCTGGCCGATACAAAATTATTCAGGATGATGCGTTTAATGACGACTGCCTTAACAAGGATGATGCCCCAATCAGTGTTTCTATTTTTGAATCGATCATTCAGACAAATATAAATATCATCTCGGATGATGTTACCAAAAATAGTAAACTTTCGAGAACAGTCAGAAATTCTTCCAAGGTGTGTGTGTGCAAAGTTACTTAGCATCAAGAGCCACAATAATTACAAAAGACTCAAGAAAGGAAAAATGGTACATACTGACTCAGACCTAGTCTACCTAACCTTGAGTTGATTCCAAATTAAAATCTTGATCTTGTGAACCTGAAATGTCAGTAGATAAGGTAGTCGTAGAGAAATAAGAGTGTTTGCTATCATCAAAATCATAAACCATGAAAACAGATCTACAACAAATATTGCTTTTAATTTTTGGAAAACTCGCATGTCTATATTTTTACAATGAATTGAATATCGTATGTGGATGCTTGTTAAAGAAGGTTATTCACCTCCGTCATGTAAAATTAATGGCATTAAAACTAAACCTCCTTTTACTAAATGGATTTTTGATGATAGGGATTTAGCTCAACTGAATGCAAAATACTTGAATTATTTTTTATGTGCTTTGAAAATGGAATATTATATATGTGTTTCAACTTATGCTACTAGTAATGAAATTTGGGATATATTGTGTATTACTTATGAAGGAACCAATGAAGTTAAAAAATCTAGGTTGAATATTTTATTACATGACTATAAACTTTTTCATATCAAACCTACTGAATTATTTTCTAACATGTATACTAGGTTTACTCAAATTATCATCTCAATACATGTCTTAGGAAGAGAGCTAACTAACTATGAAAGAGTGAATAAAATTTCTAGATGCTTGCCTTCTTCCTTTGATGCTAAGATCACTGCAATTACTGAATCTAAAGATTTGAATATTTATTTTATTGATAACTTATTAGGATCACTCATTACTTATGAGTAAGAGGTGAACCATGAAAACCTTGATGCAGGTGAGAAAAATAATGAGAAAACTGTGATGCTGAAGGCCAACAACACATACACTGATTCTTCTGGTTCTGAAAGTCATGATGTTGCCTTAATCACGAGGCAATTTAAAAGCTTTCAAAGGAAAAATCACAAGCACCATCAGAAATGGAACAAAGGTAAGGGTGGCAAAAATTATAAAACTTCTTCTAATGTTATTTGTTTTGAAAGCAGGAAGCCTGTATATGTCAAAGCTGATTGTCCTACACTTAAGGATCACCCAAGCAAGGATAAGGTTGACGAGAAACCCAAATATAGGAACGAGAATAAGCAATTCTAAAAGGCGTTCTGGTGGATTCTACATCTGACACCTCTGAGACTGAAGTTGAGGAAAAGATAACAAACTGTGCTTGATGAGAGATCATCTTGGTTAGTCTGACTAACAAGAGGTATGTGAACCAACCTATGATCAATTACTTGAAGTTTGTGAGAACATTCATGCATCATATAGGAAACTTAAGAAAATAAATGTTAGTATGAAATTGGAATTATCAAATTTATAAAAAGAGCATGAAATTTTATGTAAAGATCACACTCAAATTGATATAAATCATACGTCATTACTTGATGAGTTTGATGAATTAAATAAAAAGCATTCTGAGTTGATTGTTAAGCATGATTTATTGAAAGCATCCGTCACTTCACTTGAAACTAATTTTAAAACTTATATTGAAGAAACTGAGCATAGGGAGCACTATTTTAATGTTGATAATATTATTTTAGAAAGTGCTAACTCGAGATTTCAAGCAGAATTGAATGCACTTGAGAAAAATAAAAAAACACCCACACATGATCTAAAGCAAAACACTATGAAGAGGCATTATAACCCTAAAAAATTAATAAATCCTTTTCCTGGAGTTAGATGTTTTTCATGTGGCATGCTTGGACATATTTCACACACTTGCACTATTTACCGTAGTACACAATGGGTGTGGAGATCCAAATTGCATGATTCATAGTATAACACATAGGCATTGTATTCTTATTTTCATAAGAAGGGACCCAAACTTTTTTAGGTTCCTAAAATTAACATTTAATTATTTGGTAGGTGTGCTCTCATAAATGGCCTCGTGAGAGCATGTGATACCTATACAGTGAATACTCATGACACATGACTGGAGATGCTGATCAATTTGTTATGCTAGAGGCAAGGGCTGGAGGAAAGGTTACTTGTGGAGACAACACCACCAGGAAAGTGGTGGGAACATGTAAAATCAGAAACTCCAAGAATTTTTTGATTGAAAATATTTTGCTTGTAGATGGACTGAAACATAACTTGCTAAGCATTAGTTAGCTATATGATAAAGGCTTCATCATAAAAATTTTGGCAAATACATGCATTATTAGCTTGAAAAACAACACTCTTTTAAAGGGAAAGCGGATTACTAATATTTACATGATTGATTTAAATAATATTACATGTGCTGCTTCATTTTTTCTTAAAAACTATTACTGATGATTCTGGGTTCTAGCACAGGAGGTTATGTCATGCCAGTATAAAAACCTTTAGAAGAGTAACCCAAAAAGACCTAGTTAGAGGTGGACCCACAAGCATAAGTTTTCTAAAGACCACCTTTGTGATGTCTGCCAACTAGGGAAGCAAGTCCATTCATCTTTCCATTCCATTAAGAATATTAGGACCTCTAGTCCTTTAGAAGTCCTTTGCATGGATTTGTTTGGACCCATTTGCACTTCCAGCTTAATGGGAAAAGTATTTGAATTTGTGATTATCGATGACTACTCGAGGTTCACTTGGATTATATTTTTGTCATATAAGAGTGAGTCTTTTAATGAGTTTATAACCTTATCCCTTTGGAATGAGAAAAAGTTAGGTTGTGATATCTTGACCATCTAAAGTGACCATGGGGGAGAGTTTAAAAATGAGAGATTTAGAGACTTTTGTGAGGATAAAGGGATTAGTCATATCTTCTTAGCTCTTAGGACCCCTCAGTATAATGGGGTAGCTGAAAGGAAGAACTGGACCATAGTTGAGGCCTCTAGAGCCATGCTTGCTAAGTATTCACTTCCAAAATAATTTTGGGTTGAAGCGATAAACACAGCTTATTATGTATTGAATAGGGTAAATATTAGAGCCTAACTTGATAAGACACCTTATGAGATCCTTAAGGGTAGGACACCCGACCATTCCCACCTTCATGTTTTTGGTTGTTAGATTTTCATTCTTCATAATTGAAGGCCACACTTAGGAAAATTTAACCCAAAATCTAATGAAGGAGTGTTCTTAGGATACTCAAGTGTGGGGAAATCCTTTAGGGTGTTTAATATGAGGACTTTGGTGGTGGAGGAAACTACTCATATAGTGTTTGATGCATCTAATCCTAAGGAGTCTAAAGTTGAGGATGAAGATGGTGTTGGAGAGATTACCTAAGGAGTTAAAAATTTGGAGAAGAGTGTAGAGCTACAAAACACTAAAGGTGCATGTGAGATTACCCAAGGAGTAAAAAATACAAATTTAGAGGAGAGGGTAGATCCTACACACACCTTATCTAGGGATTATAGATATTCTTTGAGTCGTCCTAAAGAACTGATCTCAGGAGACCCTTCTAAAGGTGTTACAACTAGGCATGGACATAGTAAGGAAGTAAACCACTCTTCCTTTATCTCAATGACTGAACCCACCAATATTAATCAAGCCTTGTCTGATGAGTTTTTGATCTTATCCATGTATGAGAAATTAAACCAATTTGTTATGAATGATGTTTGGGAGTTTCTAAAAGGACCAAAGGGACAAAGTGTAGGTGGAATCAAATAGGTCCTTAAGAATAAGATGAATGATTCCGGTGTGGTGGTTAGGAATATGGCGAGAGTGGTAGCTAAGGGGTATAACCAAGTAGAAGGGATTGATTTTGAGTAGACTTTGCCCCTGTAGCTAGATTAGAAGCCATTATAGTGATATTAGCCTTTATCTATTATAAGGGATTTAAGTTTTACCAAATGGACGTGAAGAGTGCCTTTTTAAATGGGGTAATAAAAGGGGATGTGTTTGTAGAGCAACCCCCAGGTTTTGAGAGTTCCAAATTTTCAAATTATATTTTCAAATTAAAAAAGGTCTTATATAGATTAAAACATGCACCAAGAGCTTGGTATGAGAGGCTTAACACATTTTTATAAAGAGGGATTTATTAAGGGAAGTGTAGACACCACCTATTTTTAAGGAAAGTAGGAGATGAGTTACTCATTATTCAAATCTATGTTGATGATATACTTTTTAGATCTTTTGATAAAAAGTTATGTAATTATTTTTCTAAAATAATGAGTAAGGAGATTGAGATGAGATGAGCATGATGGGAGAGTTGTCTTACTTTTTTGGGTTTAGCATAAGATAATTGGATGATGGAACCTTTATAAATCAATTAAAGTACATTAAGAACATCTTGAAGAAATATGAAATGGATAAAGCTAAGCCAATAAATATTCCCATGATTTCTAATATTCAGATGGATAAGGACTCAAATGGAAAATTTTTTGATCAAAAGAAGTATAGAGGGATGATTGGATCTTTACTCTACCTGACTACTAGCCAGCCTATTATAATGTTTAGTATTTTTCTTTGTGTTATATTTCAAGCTGATCCTAAAGAATCCCACGTAACTGTTTTTAAGAGAATTCTTAGATATCTTTTTGGGACCTAAAACATAGGATTCTGATATCCTAGGCATAACACTTCTTTTGAGATTATTGGATATTCTAATTTTGATTTTGTAGGATGTAGGGTGGATATAAAGAGCACTTATAGAACTTGTTAATTCATAGGATAATCTTTAATCTCCTGGTCTACTAGAAAATAAAAGTCTGTTATACTTTTCACTGTTGAAGTTGAGTACATTTCCTTAGGAAGTTGTGTGGCCCAAGTCCTTTAGTTGAAGCAACAATTTTGGAATTAGGATTACCTTGTTGGTGGAATTTTGGAAAACAGGTTTTGAAAAAT
>NW_021439833.1:0-307 GCF_001605985.2 Dendrobium catenatum | reverse complement strand
GAACTTCATCTTGAGATGTGGAATGGAGGGAATAGCTTCAAAAATTGATTGTAGTGGTCTCCCGAAGATAACGTTGTAAGCTGATTCTGACTTCACAACAATGAATTGTATTGGATGGGTAGCCTGCTGAGGAAATTCCCCAAGTGTTACCGGGAGGCTAATCATCCATTCTACCCGTACAGGTCGGTTATCAAAGCCATATAAGGGCCCTGCAGCTGGCTTGAGATTTTCCCTAACCAAGCCCATACTAAGAAAGGTGGAGTAGAACAAGACATCTACTGAGCTCCCATTATCAACTAAGATCCTT
>NW_021439832.1:0-375 GCF_001605985.2 Dendrobium catenatum | reverse complement strand
TCCCTTCCCTCTCTCTCTCTCTCTCACCTCTCTCTCTATCTCTCTCTTTCTCTCTCCTGCTCTATCTAACACTCTCTTGCACTCTCTTCTCTCTCTCTCTCTCTCTGTCTCTCTCTCCTTCTTATTCTTCTTTTTTTTAAACGACTTTTCTTCTTATTCTTCTCTCTCTCTCACTCTCTCTCCCTCTCTATCTCTCTCTCACTCCCTCTCTCACCCTTCTATTTCTCTCAATCTCTCAATCTATCTCCTTCTCCCTCTATCTCTCTATCATCTCTCTCTATCTCTCTCTCTATCTCTCTATCTATATCTCTCTCTCACTCACTCTCTCTCTCTCTCTCCTTCTATTTCTCTTTCTCTCTCTCTCTCTCCCTCTCT
>NW_021439831.1:0-318 GCF_001605985.2 Dendrobium catenatum | reverse complement strand
TTTTTTCTAGGTGTTAGAAATGAAGTTTGGTTAGAGATGAATTACTATTTAATATGACTAATTCTACATTTTGAAATAGAAGATGAAGAGTTCGGTTAGAGATGCCTCTAGCACAAAAATTTCTTCAGAGCAATGAAAAAGTTGTCCTAAAAACGAATTGTGGTTACTGCTAGAAAAATGAAACAATAAGAAAGTTGTTTTTGAAACGGTTCTTGAGGAGGAAGAAGAAGCAGGAAGAACAGAGAAGAAGTAGAAAACTGGAAAATATTATTATGTAAATAAAACGGTGTACAGAGATATTTATAATAGATAAAAAGA
>NW_021439830.1:0-564 GCF_001605985.2 Dendrobium catenatum | reverse complement strand
TCATCAAAATCATAAACCATAGATCCGCAACATCTCTATGTAACTTTTTGTATGTTATATATATAACTATTTTTCACATTTTGGTATTAATAATTATTTGCTAGGTAAATAAAAAAGTCTGCTATCTTCATCCAATTAAAAAATAATTTTGTCCCTAAAACATAATGGTGTAGCACTATTAAAGCTTCAAAATAATGTTTTGAATAATTCCTAATAATATGGTAAAACTATGAAACTATAAAATTTTGTTTTGTAGCTGAATCTGTTACCTTCCATTAAATTATGTATATTTCTAAAATTTGTTTATTTATGTTTAATTTACTGCAATTCAATGATACATGTGCTTATCTGCATGAATGATTGATTTAGTGGAGCACTAATGTTGGAGTAACTTCTGTGGTGCAGAATGTACAAGGAGTTATCAGTTCTTATTTTTCTGATATGCTAGCACATGAAATCATAAGGGTCTTAATTCTGATATCTATTTTTGATGAGAGTTATAAGAGTCTAAGATAAATTGATTATTTTTTGCTTTGATATATGCAATTCTTACTTAGTCACTTT
>NW_021439829.1:0-286 GCF_001605985.2 Dendrobium catenatum | reverse complement strand
ATAAGAAACGCGAGCGGAGGCCGGGGCCGAATTTTCGGAGCCCACAACCGGATAAAACTTATTTAAATGATCTAGATCTAGATGGAGAACTAGATCCCTCATCATCTAGGTTAAAAAAGCCTTTCTTCTTCGCCACAAGCGTATCCGATGCAGCTTTCTCCCAAGGGCTGGAGGAGCCACCGCCATCGCACAAAAGCCCAAAAGGGCACCAAAAAAACCTGGAGAACCTCAAAACCCTACCAATCGAACAACTCACAAGACCAAAGAGGAAGAAAAGCAGCGCGAA
>NW_021439828.1:0-244 GCF_001605985.2 Dendrobium catenatum | reverse complement strand
TCACCCAAGGAGTAGAAAATTTTGATTTGGATGAAACGGTTGGACCTTCACATACTTTGCTTAGAGATTGGAGATACTCTACAAGTCACCCCAAGAATTTGATCTTAGGAGACCCTTCTAGTGGAGTTAAGACTAGACATGGACTTAGAAAGGAGGTGAACCACTCTGCCTTTATCTCAATGATTGAACCCAACACCATTAACATATCCCTTACTGATGAGTTTTGGATTTTAGCAATGCAAGA
>NW_021439827.1:0-277 GCF_001605985.2 Dendrobium catenatum | reverse complement strand
AAGATCCCTCAATCTGTGAAGATGGAAGGTCTGAAGCCTCATTTTCATTGGTCTTCTAGGGAGCGGGATAAGACACATATGGTATGTTGGAGTAGGGTCTGTAGGAATCCAAATCAATCACTCATGTTATGATCTTCTACATCCTCGATCTCCCCGTTCTGTCATCTGGCTTATGTTCTTCATGTAGCATTCAGACTGGATGACTCTATGAAATTATGTCGATACTTCCACATATTACGAGTAACGTAGGAGACATCTCTATTGCTTCGCCCCTTGG
>NW_021439826.1:0-824 GCF_001605985.2 Dendrobium catenatum | reverse complement strand
AAACAAAAAAATAGTGATTCATGCCATAACTAGTTCTTAATGAATAGAACTAAACAAATAAATGCTAATAGGGTACATAATCACAAAAGGTAGTTTAACTAAACTAGAACTATAAGAAAATCCATCAAATTACGTTAGATTTTTAAGACCAGCTATGCAGGATCCATCCAAAAGTTTCTTTTTAATGGGACAGTCCAAATGAATCACATAATACATGAAAACCATCCTCCAGAGGCATATACTGAATAAAAGGAAGAGATAGATACTTAGCATAAGAATCCTTAGGCGATTGGCTTGTAATTTTGCAGCAGCAGAAAGTTGGAGCAGATATTTTATTTGCTTTTTCCAAAGCAGTAACATTATTTGGATAAATCAGCCAAGTTGTTTTCAAATAAATTTTCTTAAGTTTTGAAATTGCGTTAGTAAACAAACTTCCGGACATCTCAAACTGCTTTGTGAGAAACCAAGCACATAAGCTTTCAATTTGGCAGTATGGGAGATGATGCAGCTAGGTTTAATGGAACATCTACAACAGCAACTCTACTGATCTCAATATTAGTGTCGGAGACGAGTCGACCGCACATGGTGAGTTTTGAAAACAAAAGAGCTCGAAACCGAGCAAAACTCACTTGGCGTGCATCAACTGAAAATCCAAAATCGCTAAAATGACCCTTGTAAGCGAAACGGACAGCGTCAATGCGTCCGGAGCAACGAAAACACTTACGATCAATACCCATATTAATTGAGGTCGTCGATTGACGAAAATTTAAATTTTGCGAGTGCAAATTGATGCGACAATGTACACCAACGACGACGATGAGATA
>NW_021439825.1:0-289 GCF_001605985.2 Dendrobium catenatum | reverse complement strand
AATGTTACGGGGTTAAAAATCAATTTTGACAAAAGTGCTATCATGTTCCCCAAGCTCTTTAGATATCAACAAGAGATCTGTCAAATTCTTTCCATACACATTATTTCTTCTAAGATATCATACCTTGGAAAACCTCTATCATTTCAAAGGCTTAAGATAGAAGATTATCTTCCTTTTATGGATAGTATTAACAAAAAGATGAATGGTTGGAAAGCTAATCTGCTGTCTTTTGGGGTTAGACTTCAGTACTTAAAGTTTACCATTCAAAACTCTATTGGGTACTGGATTC
>NW_021439824.1:0-359 GCF_001605985.2 Dendrobium catenatum | reverse complement strand
CGGAGGACGAACCTACAAGATGACATTGGTGGGGACTTTGTCCCCTTTGGTAAATAATGAGGGCTCCCCTTTTTACATGCTTTAGGGATCAGGTGGGACCTATCCCTCTGTCAGGGCAATGGGATATCATTCAGCCTTCGAGCTGTTTCAAATTTCCTTCTGGTATCTCACCCCTTGGAGTTGTTCTTTGAGAACCACCTCGATCTCTTGGGCATATGGCTGGGGGTCCCTTCTGTGTGAACCGAAGGGTCCTTACCTTGCCTTTTACTTGCTTTCTTTTTTGAGTGTCTTTCATGTATGGTGGGTTACTTGTATATGCTTAGATCTTCCCCCTTTTGTTTTTTTGGCTTGGGAAGACA
>NW_021439823.1:0-217 GCF_001605985.2 Dendrobium catenatum | reverse complement strand
CGGGCGGGGGCAGCGGGCGGGAATCCAAATTTTTTAAATTAAACGGGTTTTGGGGTTGACCCGGCAACCCGTCGGGTCAACCCGAATTCGACCCATTTTTTGCAAACAGGTCGATTTTTCGGATCCGAACCCTCCCTGCTTCGGGTTCGGGTCAACCAAAAACCCGAAAATTTTGGGTCGGGTCCAATATAAGCATCATTTTTATGTTGTACATTTC
>NW_021439822.1:0-322 GCF_001605985.2 Dendrobium catenatum | reverse complement strand
TTAAATAATCTAGACTTAATATCTTGTTGCATGACTATAAAATATTTCGCATGAAACTCAATGAATCCATTTCTGACATGTATACAAGATTCACATAAATAGTCACCTCTTTACATGTATTGGGTAGGAAACTAACAAATACTAAAATGATTAATAAAATACTTCATTGTTTACCTACTTCTTATGATGCTAAAATAACTACGATTACATATTCTAAAGATTTAAACATTTACTCTATTGACAATCTTTTTGGATCACTAATTACTTATAAGCAAGGAGTGAGTTAAAGAAAAGTTAATATAGGAGAGCCACGAAAGAAGAA
>NW_021439821.1:0-245 GCF_001605985.2 Dendrobium catenatum | reverse complement strand
GCCGATCTCACGATCGTCCTGGCCTATTAGTTCAAATTAGAGGCAAATCGTCCTGTGCATCGCCCTGTTTTTGAGCTGGCTAATATAGATCATCCAGGTCATCGTCCTGGCCGATCATGCGATCGTCCCGGACGATGTGATCGTGTCAATCAACCATTAATGCTTTCCAAAGATACTAGATCAATTTAGGAATGATTGAGTTAGATCATCCTGGACGATAATAATATCATCCTGGCCGATTTCCT
>NW_021439820.1:0-272 GCF_001605985.2 Dendrobium catenatum | reverse complement strand
CAATGGGTAAAATGAAATTTAGGGGCATAATAGTACTTTCATGATCCTTATCTATCTTAAGGAGACTTGGTGAATTGAACAATAACCATCTTTTTATTATTTATTATTATTGTTTTTATTTTGGAAGAATTATAGTTTAGGGTTGAATTGTGTCTATGGGGTTTTTAAAAAGCTATTTGATTATATATTTGAATATTTTTAAGAGATATTATGTATTTAATTTATTGATATTTAGAATAGATAATAAAAAAGATATTTTTTATATCTTATTT
>NW_021439819.1:0-325 GCF_001605985.2 Dendrobium catenatum | reverse complement strand
ATATGCGTTCGTATTGATTTGTCGCAAAGGTTAATTCTGGGTGTATGGATCAATGGCATTCATGGACGATTCTTTCAAAGGGTTGAGTATGAGGGGCTCACTAACTTTTGTTTTGACTATGGATATATTGGCCACACTAGGGGAAGCTTCCCCTCCAAGACTCCTAACCGTGCTCCATCGTCCACTCCCTTGCAAGCAACACAGAATACTGAGACTCACCTTGAGGGACAACCGCAAGCCGCCCCCCTGCTAGTCCGAGGACACAAGCTGGTGGTGCGCCTTCTAGCAGTGATGATCCTGAAGACAAGTTGTTTGGTGACTGGAA
>NW_021439818.1:0-212 GCF_001605985.2 Dendrobium catenatum | reverse complement strand
ATTTTTTGTTATATTTTTGAACATATTCAAAATTTTATGTTCAACATTACTTTTTCTTTCTTTCAATTATTTAGATTGATTAAAGTAGCTCGACCCTTAGGTTTCAGAGCCTAAAAGATTTACAAAGTTTGGCCCTTAGGCTTATTGAACTTTGTGAATTTAGCTCGACCCTTACGTTTATGAGCATATAAAATTTATAAAGTTCGGCTCTT
>NW_021439817.1:0-201 GCF_001605985.2 Dendrobium catenatum | reverse complement strand
CGAAAATATAAGTGTCGACAATTTGCATTGGCCGAAACGCCAAAAAATGTGTTCCGAAAATTAATGGCTTGCTTGAACTTGATCATAGAGGCCCCGTTGAGCTCCAAAAGTGTCGAAATCGAGTCTGAAATGTCGAAAAACGTGTCCGGGGACCCGAAAAACGTCCGAATCGGACCGTTCGGGCCGAAAATCGGGCCCGAA
>NW_021439816.1:0-420 GCF_001605985.2 Dendrobium catenatum | reverse complement strand
AATTCTAGGTTCCTAAGTCTGAAAGGGCAGCTAAAATTAAACATATAAATGCAACTTAAAAAAAAAAAACACTAGATGGACTTCTTAATCCAAATTAAAGCCAAAGCAGTGTCATTGAATCTTCACTAACAAAATAGCTTCCAAATAACTAAGACGAATCGATCTCGCGTTATTCTGTTTATATAATCAAAAGAAAAGAAAAAATTTGAACTACCAACAGCTTGATTCGTTCTACTATCTCCGATGTGGGATTGAAAGCAAATATACTTGGAGAAGATTTGTGGGAAAAAAAAAAAAAGATTTGTTAAGCTCGGTAGGGCTCACTCTATAGGAGACAAAAAGCTTGCACTCACCTCTTAATAGAACCTCCGGATAGTACAGGTTAGTATAGTAGCGACCTAGACCGCCCCCGCTTCTGTT
>NW_021439815.1:0-251 GCF_001605985.2 Dendrobium catenatum | reverse complement strand
TGTTCTAACATTTTTGATTATAGATTGTCACCCTATCAACGAAGCCCAACTTATTATAGATCATATCTATGGGCTTTCAGAAATAGGACATGCAGATCAGAAAAGAAAAAGGAACATCTCTTTAGGACACTTAGTTACCCATATCTTAGAAAAGAAATATAATTTAGTGCATCCTGATGATGAGTATGAATAGCCAGTTTACTATAATGATGCTTCCTTCAGATTGTTATTCAAAGAGGAAAAAGAAAAAG
>NW_021439814.1:0-1054 GCF_001605985.2 Dendrobium catenatum | reverse complement strand
TAAATAATGTTCCTTATTACTTCTCTAAAAACTTTTAGGGTTTTTCTTTGTGTATTTATAAAAAAGATCAGTATTTTAAGAATGTTAGTTGAGAAGCTTCCTCTTGGAGATTAAAAGCCTTGCTCAACAACTTCTCAAAAGTTTTGATTGTGAAACCTTTGAATAAAAAGGAAATCGAACCATGAATACTTTTAAGAAGGATCTCTATAGTATGCTATTCTTGAACTATGGTTTACACCTCATGCTAAGATTTTTTTAATCTCAAGATATAATCTACTAAACTTTTACTTGGTTTCCACTTCTCTACTACATGATCATCGATGGTGATGTGATACTTTGCACTAACAAATTTCTCTAGAAATAGCCCTTCTATTTCATTGAAAGTAAAGACTGACCCATTAGGTAGTTATGCATACCAATCAAATGCCATGTCAGATAAACTACTAATGAATTTTCTGAACAATAGTGCATCTCTTCCTCCAGCACTACATCAACTATCTCTTAAATGTGCAAGACATTATTTAGGGTTCCCTATACCATCAAAATTCTTAAATGATGGCGGTATAAATCCTTTTCGATAAGATAACAAGTCATATTCTTCTGGATATGATCCACCCTTTATAATAGACGAAGTACCATGTGATTTATCTAGTGCTTCTTTGACTTGTTGTTCTACCATCTGCTAGATATGTACCGACTGCACCAACATTGCTTCTAATGTTACCATTTTTTTTACTTCTTCTTTATGAAGTGTTTTTCCCTTAACATTAATTTGCAGTGATTCATCATGTAAGAATTTGACTTAAATATTTGGTATAAGGGATGCTTTTCCTTGCATGATAACAACCATGGCCATCATCTCCTCTAACTTCTCCATTCTCAGAATTTGCTCATCTTTCTCGCTTAATTATAATAAAAGTTGTTGAGATGAATCCAATGTATCATCCTCATCATCTTCATCGTCAGTAGCTCCTGCTTGCACTTTACCCTTTTATTTCTTTCTTTGCACAGATGAATGAGTATCTACCATATTGACACTACCAGACATCTCTTC
>NW_021439813.1:0-333 GCF_001605985.2 Dendrobium catenatum | reverse complement strand
CCAAAATGTTGACTTTTGACTTTGACCAGATTTTGGGGGTTTGACATTTTTAGAAAATACTAGATTTTAATTAGAGTCATTAGCCACTGAGTTTGATTGATTTAAAATTTTCTACAATTAGTTATGAATTTTGGAAGTTTAGGTATTTATTGGAATTATTAAATTATTTCAATTAAGGGCCCTTTTAATGATTTGAACCCAAATGAGTCCTAAACTTCTTGAAATTAACTCCAAAGATCAGAAATGATCTAATGAGAGATTAGCAAGTGTTTAAATATTTTTTGGGATTTTTAATAATTTTTAATTTATTAAAATTGATTAAACATTGATTTT
>NW_021439812.1:0-348 GCF_001605985.2 Dendrobium catenatum | reverse complement strand
TTTACAGTTTTTTGAGCTAATTAAGGGATGAGCTTTTTTTTGGAGTTGAGGGAATCTATGTGGATCGCATGGAAAGGAATTTTTGCTACAACTAGTTTAAAATAAATTTAGTTTAAAGTAAGTATTTTGAGAGGCTATTTTGCTTGAAGTAAACTGAATGTTCAGATGAATTGTTTTTTTCTATTTGGTTGGATGTATGCAAAATAAAGTCAGTGTATCAAGAACTATCATTTCTTACGTACGTACGTGCAGGAAAAATAAATCCTACGAATCTGGATTATGAATTTCTCCTTTTTCATATGGGACATTTGTAGTTGGAGACATGAAGGAGGGTTATAATTTTATTAA
>NW_021439811.1:0-268 GCF_001605985.2 Dendrobium catenatum | reverse complement strand
AAACCCAAGATAACTGTCCTTCTGAAATTTCACCTACAGGTATGGGAACACTGCTCTTATAGTTTAGTGTGACATTAAAACTCTTCTTCTCCCCTACTTTGTTGAAGTGAAGGATTGTTGGCAAAACCACGATATTCACACCCTTGGGCTCTTCAAAATCCACATTGTAGATAGTGCCAGCATCGCCAACATTCGTCACTGTTCTGCTCACAGTTTTTATGTCACCGTTAGTACCAAGAGATACTGCAATGGAAGGGTAGTTCAAATC
>NW_021439810.1:0-221 GCF_001605985.2 Dendrobium catenatum | reverse complement strand
TCTAAGCCTAATAATGACGCAAGTTATTTTGAGTGGCATACTCTCGATCTTAAAATATTCAGTCTTGTTCTTCTTTGAACTCCTTTTCTTCAAACCCCTTGGATTCTTCGTGGTAAACTACCCAGAAGGATAAGAGGGCACTTCCCTTTTAAGGGGAAGGCCACTCTTTCCTTTTTGGGTATATAAAAAGTATGATCCAAATTTGGATTTTCAAATGGAAA
>NW_021439809.1:0-6178 GCF_001605985.2 Dendrobium catenatum | reverse complement strand
CCAAGGGCACCCATATATGCCACACGTGGGCGGAGTATATTATTATTATAATCCTATTTATTATTATCAATCCCGATGCACTTAGCCCTTTCTAAAAACTTTGCGGATGTTTCCCAGAAGTTATTCTGCCTAACCAACATGCCCACCCCTGCGGGATCAACAGCACACAATAGACTTTGTGCCAGGGGCATCCCTACCGCAACCTTCTCACTACCGCATGACCCGACTGAACAACTCTGAGACTTAAGAATACAAGTCGAATGAACTCCTACAACGAGGATTACATATAAGGAAGAGCCTTAGCCCTGCGCTGTTGCTCGCTCTTTTACTCTCAAAAAGGACGCTCGAATGGCGAATGTGTGTTGATAGTACGCGCTATCTAACAAGATATCTGTCAAAGTATAGATTCCCATTCCTCGGCTAGATGACATGCTGGACATGATGACTGGAAGCACTCTCTTTCCAAGATAGAATCTATAAATGGGTACCATCAAATTAGCGATACGATCCGGGATGATGGAAAACGCATTATATATATATGGACTTTATGAGTGGATTATCTTTGGACTAAGCAACGCCCCCAGTACCTTTTGAGAGTTAGTGACTCAAGTTCTTTAGGCCTTTAGGAAAGTACGTAGTAGTTTACTTGCGATGAACATATTATCTACAAGCACTTCGGAGGATCAACATCTCAATCACATAACTCAGGCTAGTGAAGTTTTGAGGAAAGACAGCTATTCGCCAACCCGCTAAGTGCATCAATTACCTGCACCGCGATAGTTGCACTATCATTGATTTATTATTTCAAATCAAGGTATATCTGCAGAATCTGAGTAAGGTGCGAGCAATAAAATATGAGTGGCCAGAACCTAAGAATATCCGGGATGTTAGAAGCTTTCATGGATTTGGCTACCTTCTTATCGGAGGTTTATGTCGAAATTTCAGCAGCCATTGGTAGCCTCCCTAATGACTGTCATTAAGAAAGGGATTTAATTGGACGACTGCCAGCAACATAGAGCGTTGAGGATAATTAAGAAGAGAATGGTAGAAGACCTCCTGTCATGCGTCTCCCAGATTTTCCAAAGTATAGTTGTAAGTAGACCTTGTAGAACGACTATCCAGGAATTGGAGATAGGATGGAGTTCTTATATATTTAATATTATCGGTAGCTATTCAGCGAAAAACTCGAATGACATAACGACAGAGGTACTCTACCTACGATACAGGAAATTTTACGCAATCATCCAATCCCTGCTAGGTATTGGAGACACTACTTGCCTACCTACCACGGAATTTGTAATCTTTTCAGACACGAGGCTTGAGTATACTCAATTCCAGAAAAAAGTTAAAGTGCCCGTTCATGGTCGTTGGGTTCGAGTCTTACAAGATGTATTTCGTACACTATCAGACCTAAAGCGGAACTCGAGAATAAAGCGGCTCAATGCTGTTAACCGTAGAGATAATGTCACAAGAGACAAATGAGAACAGAAGTTGTCGGATTTGAACTGGCATCAGGATGACTACCCGAGTGTAATGATTTTAAGGGAATATATGCGCTTACTAATGACAGGGGGACAAGAATCATCTGTAATGATTTCTTTTAGATGTGTTACTTGTTCAAATCTCAGAGTTGCGTATTCCAAACTGTCTCTTCGTGAGTTTTCTGTGTGGGAGTACAACCCAGGTGGAATTAGCGACATTTGGGACAGACTAAAGACCATGTGCATGTTTGAGACTATAGGGTTTTTTCTGGCCCAGCCTAAGCGTGATGTCACATGAATTGAATACAATACCCAGTTGCCGATACCTTGTCAGACTACGAAAACAAGCAGAAAATAAGAACACGGGCCTAATACACCCCGCGTTCCCGTCGCCAAAACCATTCCGTGGGAAGACTACAATTCATGGATTTTGGTTTATTAGGCTCCCCAAGACGCATCATAGGAAGCATGATACCAATCTTTGTCGTAGTAGATATTCTGTTTTCTAATGTTGCCATGTGTCCTTCACGTGTAAGCTAATCGAGGTATATCGCGCCTCTAGAATTGCCAAAGTCTTATTAAATTTATACGATGAGATTCGAGTGCTACACCTCCATGGACTCCCGAATATCATATAATGGTCACGATAGTACAAAAGAAGATGAGTTATGAATAGTAGTAAGCGTATGTGGTTATTCATGAGACACAAACTATGATGATTGAAGTAATGGCGAGCAATTGAAAGTGGACTCAAGCTACAATTCGCCTATCTCATAATATTTCCTATTTACGAACATCTATAATAGGTAAGCTGAGACATGGGATAATCCCCACTAGCAAATCGTGCGTTAGGAAATCGCAACCCGAGGGCCATGCTTGGAACCAATCGTATAAATGGCTTTTATATAGATGTGGCATAAGAAGGGAGTATGATCGATTCTTCAAAGGCCTACCCATCACTGAGCTTCAACATTTGTAACATTTAGAGCTATTTCAAATATAATCTTTAAAGTGAAAACACACGAGCAAAAATATTCGACACTGGTGTCATGCAAGCCCAGGCTGACCAAGTAAGGGGGATTAAACTTCGCTTAACTCCGAGACATGAGAGAGGTAGAGCAAACCATCCAATCTCACTATGCACACAATCACAAAGAACATTTAGAAGAATCTTCAGAACTACATAAGATATTCAATAGCTTGCTCCCAAGAACTACTAAAGAGATCTTAGAAATTTCAGGAACCTCTACGAAGATATGTATCGATTCTCACTCTCCTTAGATAGCCCCACTCTTAAGCTCGACCTCATTTGTGTCACTGAATCTCCTCACACTTTAAGATGATCAACATGAAAATATTACAAAACTTTTCTCACTATGATCTAATTAGATATTTCGAGCGCGAGCCTTTAATGAACAAACCGAGAAGGGGCCTCTATACTAAATTGGGCTCAGAGGAAGGAAAAAATTTTTCATCTCCCTGGTTACAAAGATAGAACTGAGACAAAAACACATATCCTCGCCCGAGGGTACATTGACATCGAGAAAACGCATAGCTAGAGATATGTGGGTAATCGAACACTGGTAATTCTGGAGAAGCAATTTTAGTGACCAGTGGATTTATGCTAAAATTTCCGGACAATAGCATTCGCGATAACCTTTAATATGCGAAAATACGAAGTACTAATTACACACCAGAAAACATAGTAGGAGCAACTTTTGCTTGTGATCATCCTACTAGTTTACTGTTCATAGAGAGTAAGATATTGCGAACTTCTTGTAGAGAGCAACATCAAAAAATCAGACCTATAGGCTATTTTTGTTTCTTTTTACATTCTTCTGAATACATCATGTGCACTACGGTAACATCCGGCAAGTTAAATATATAAAAAAGTTAAAATAGAGTCATCCGAAACTTTTAGAAGATATACTACGGATTGTGAAGACCATTCAATGTATAAAAATTATTTCTCTGCAGATCGAATTCCGATCCCACCGACTTAAAATTGCTGATACTGAAAAGTAACCGATAGCACACAACGCTGCGGAGAGTTATATTAATCATACCTCCAGCTCCGAAGCGTTTATCATCTTGGAAAGAGCAGATGAAGTATAACGTCATCAGATCAACCACGCCAATGATCTCTTTGAATAGAAACATAATGAAGTACAGGCTGATCCAACAGTGAATTCCTTGGGTTCTGATCAAACATACCGACAGCCGAAGAGGGTCTCAACATGAGCACGCATAACATATCGAGACCAAATATTGCCGGAGCTCCCGCTAGCACACCTTTTCATTTCCATTTATAGCTATTCTGAGTATCTTGTCCGTTGCAATGCATTTTTAAGTATTCAAATCTGTAAAATGTTAGTGCGTATTCGCAACAGAATTAGATCAACACATAGTAACTATGAGTAATTAATATAAAAGTTAGAATATCCATATTTCAAAATACAGACAATTCCAGTTCAATGAGACCCCCAAAGTCCTGAACGTCTTATGCGAAAGTTAAGCCTGGTGTTAATTGTATGGATCGCAGACCTTAAAATCTCAGATTTTGTAAGTTATAGTTAAAAAAGCAATTTTGATTTTCTGCACGACACCTCTTCTCACAACAAACGGTGGTTCCAGTATAAAGTTTTTATCGTCCTGTTATGAAAATAACGATCCAATATAGGGTTCATCGATATTATAACTCCAAATGTGAAATGGGAACTACGACAGAACGATCACATAACATTGAATTCCCAGGTGATGAATTAGTTTCAGCGAGAGAGAGCTTGTAACAAAGAAGATACTTGATAGGTAGATGAGGTAAACCAAAGTCAACAGGATACATGATCAAGAGGCCGCATAGAGAGTGATACCTCAGACTGGATAGGGAAGCCTCACCAGATAACACAAGAGTCTTGAGAGATCCACCTCGACGGATGTCGCTTTCACACCACATGGGCGGCACGACATTGATGAGGACATCGGGAAAGATCAACGCCTACAAAGCATCGAATATCTTGCATTCGCTTCAAGTCATATGACATACGCGATCTTCCCATTGATTTCCTCGCTTGTACGTTGCTTGTCACATAGTTATTTTATATCACCGATTTCCTGGCTTTCTCTACCTATTATCTTAGGCATACTGCATCAATCCATCCTGCGTCATACGGATGCGGCCCTCATGCTTGCCATCGCACTCGACGTAGCATTTGGTTTGGGTGAATCTCATGTAGTGCTTAGATTAGTGGGGCCTGGGAGGGCATTTTGTTCCCCATTTTGTCTGAGGTTTCAATATCTTGAACATGACGGCTTACTTGTAATGTAAGCTTTCTGGTTGATTTGTGGATGTGATGAAAGGATTGAATGAAAATTTTTCAAGCTTTGCTAATCTTTCTATTTTGTTGAGTTGTGCAGTAGCGATGTCATCTTGAGTGACAGATCTGAGCTCCTCAGTCAAAGATGTTCAAATTTATTTTGAGTGAGTTCTCTAGGTGGAGAATATTTTTATATAGCTGCTATTATTATAAATAGTATTACTTATATATTAACACATGTTGACACTATACATTTACACACACTTAAAAATAGTAAGGTGATTTCATACACAATTAAATAATAATCTCTATAGCTAAATCATATTACGACTACTTGCCGCTGGCCCTTAGGGCCTCTCCCCACCGCCGGCCAAGCTTCCATCCCGCGCCCACTCACCAAGCCGACGCCCCTCTCTCATGCGCATCATCCACCACTTTGCCGCTAGCATCCTCCATCTACAACCCAGTAGCTCCATCAGAGCTCCAATACCCGACGAGCAAGCCCTCTTGCCTCTTTGTGGCCGCCGGCCACCCTTGCTCCAAGTCTTGATGACGATGCCAATCTCATACATGACTCCTGGATTGTTTGCTAGCAAAAATAAAGGACCAAGTTAACCGAATTTTGAATTTCAAAATTGAAATTCAAAAACTTTCCATATTTGAAAATTCCTACAATTAGGAAGTGTTTCGAATTGAGCCAAGTCAAATTACGCATAAATGTGGAGTTTTCAATTTCATCCTAGGGTGGCCATTCGATTCAATTTGGAAAGTACTACTCCCTCCCTTATCTCCCTCTCCTCCACCTTACCATGCCGCCGGCCCTATGATGGCCATTGTGGCTTATGTAATTACTCTCTCCAAGTTGAAATTTCATTGAGTTTCAATACTTTTCCTGCTAATCTTTTAAAACTGAAATTGATTTCAGTTTTACTAGTGGTCCCCACCTCCTTAAAACCTCCAAGCCCTCTCTCTCTCTTCATGTGGCCGGCCACCTCACCCTCATTGCTTCTCTCTCTAATTGCCACCTCACCACCACTTAAATACCTCTTAAAAGCCTCCTAAATACCTTTCCCCTCAACAAAAACTTCAGTTTTTAATTTCAGATTTCCAAATCTGAGATTGGAGATCAAGATTAATCCCTCTCAGATTTTCTCTGCTGGAGTATATTGCTGTCCGGAAGAATCCAAAAGCTGTTACAGATTTTCGGGTATTTCCCCTTGCTGTCCACTGCTTGGGAAAGTTCCAGATTGCTGTCCCCTGCCCAAGAGTGCCCGAATCAACAAGAAAACTGTCCAAGAATACCTCCTTGCTGCTGGCCAGTTGCTGTCCTGAATTTCTGCACCGCTTCCCGGGTGTTCCTTAGTGCGAGGAGGTTCGGGGTTG
>NW_021439808.1:0-231 GCF_001605985.2 Dendrobium catenatum | reverse complement strand
AAATCTGGGCAAATTCTGGAGCAGATTTTCAACTGATAGTCCCAGGACGATCCCAGATCGTCCTGGACGATCCTGGAACAGATTTTGATATTACAGGAACCCTGTTTTACTGTTTAATTTCGAAGAAGATCAGGGTGAATTCGTCACTTCTGCAAAAAGAATGTTTTGCTGAAACAGGATCCATTAGAGCACTCCTCTGTGCTATTTAGTCGGCATTAACGTCTGCAAATT
>NW_021439807.1:0-202 GCF_001605985.2 Dendrobium catenatum | reverse complement strand
TGAAATTCATAAAAATTAACCACATTCTAAAAACAAATCAAATTAAATCAACTACGAAGATTACATGATTATTTCATAATATCAAAAACAACAAACATAAGCAAAACATAACTAAAATAAATATTAACATAAACACTAACAAAACATTTAAAGCTAAACACGAGAACAACAAACACAAAGAAATTCATCTCTCATTCTCTAT
>NW_021439806.1:0-280 GCF_001605985.2 Dendrobium catenatum | reverse complement strand
TAATTTTGTATGAAATAAATATAAAAATAGTATTCGATTATATTAAAATACTATTTTAATTTCTAAATTTTTTTAAAAAGAATCAAAATAATCTTATTGTAGGACTATTTTATTTCTTTTTTAATGATTTGAAAGACCAAATTTTCTTAAAAAACGGGTTATCGTAACACATTTTTTGACTTATCCCGGCGGTTATAACCGTCATAACTTTATTTGTAGTGGTTTTAAAGCAGTTGCACCCTCGTTGTAATTGCTATGCGTTGCAACGACATTCCACAGC
>NW_021439805.1:0-858 GCF_001605985.2 Dendrobium catenatum | reverse complement strand
GTAAATTATTGATTGATTCAGGTTAGTTGGAGATATATTACCTTATAAAAGAGGTTGGGCTTATGAATTTTCTTTTAAATAAGATTTATGATGTAATTTCAGTGATATTACTCATATGGAGATTGACTTATATATTATGATACGATAATAGACTGGAAATGACGACTTCTTACATGAAAGTCAAGTGACTTGTGATTTATGATATGAGACTGAATAGGGCGAAATCTCTATCGCCGCGTATT
This sequence comes from Dendrobium catenatum, assembly GCF_001605985.2. Classification (NCBI taxonomy): domain Eukaryota; kingdom Viridiplantae; phylum Streptophyta; class Magnoliopsida; order Asparagales; family Orchidaceae; genus Dendrobium; species Dendrobium catenatum. The sequence continues at coordinate 616 of NW_021439805.1, read as the reverse complement.
TTCTAGTCCGCAACATGGCTAATATGATTGAGATGATTCTTATTAGGTTTGAAGGGCATGCGAGGCTTGATACAAGAAAAATATCACATATAGTTAGATGTATATGATATGATATGCTATGATATGAGTATACATAATAAATTACATAAGTGACATAATATAATATAATATAATATGATCATGATATAGAATATGACTGATACAAATATATGACAAAATTGATAAGATTGATACAAAGAGCAAATGATATATATGAAGTACAGGATATACATATACTGATATTTTATGACATTTATGTGACAAATATATGTATAGACCATAAATTGAGAGCTAACACATACGATTCAATTCATCCTCAAACCAAAGTGAAAAGTTTAACCATAGTTTAGGACACTTAGGCTAAATAGCTTTTGATTCAATGCATCTTAGGCTACAAAATTATACCCCAAGATTTCTGTTCAAATACTGAACCAAGGTTTAAAATTTCATTAACCTTTGGCTAGTCAGATCGAGCGAACGAGCAAAAAATTAATGTCTAGAGCATTTTCGTAGTTTGGCTCAAGCGTATGAAATATTAACTGTTGATCATCCGATCAACGCCTGAGATTTCGTCATG
>NW_021439804.1:0-315 GCF_001605985.2 Dendrobium catenatum | reverse complement strand
TATCTCACAACAACGCGCAACTATTATTTCAAAGGTTGTGAAAATTGGATCTGACATAGAACCAGTAGAAGGAGAGATTCAAAGTCCAACAATTAGGCTAGAGTTCAACCCTGGGATGACGTAAATATTAAAAATATTTAAATGACATTTAGATGATATATAATTATGTAATGATGTAAATTTATGACTAAATAAATAAATAAATAAAATTCATACCAAGTAAATCATTCTATAATTTTAAATTTAATTCATATTTAATACAAATTAGTTCACATATAAGTTTATAGATTTAATATAAATAATTGTTAATTTATG
>NW_021439803.1:0-278 GCF_001605985.2 Dendrobium catenatum | reverse complement strand
CGTAAAATTTGTCAAATAATCATGACATTAATTATTTAATACATTATGTTAATGTTAGAGCATTCCCTCAAAGTGATGTGCTATATGGCCTAAATACTTTGGGAAGTGTGCAAGGACCATTGTACCAACACCCGGGTATAATGTTAAATAAGATAGGGTTCTCATATTACAGACATATGTGGGCAAAGAAGTTAGTTCATGAAAATAGACTTAGGATTTGAACTTGGAATATATGTTCTCTTATAAAAAAATTAATGAAATTAATTGATATTATAATT
>NW_021439802.1:0-215 GCF_001605985.2 Dendrobium catenatum | reverse complement strand
AAACTAACACAATCTAAAAACTAATTACGAATTAATTTATCATATATATTTGCATTTTATATGATCAAATTAATAAAATGATCGTAAATTTAGTTTTTTCTGATCTGGAGGGAGTAAAAACCCCTCATCAAGATCTGCTTGTTATTAGTGTAGGCATAGGTGACCCATGTTACAATGTCAAAAGAATTCTTGTGGACAATGGAAGCTCCGTAGAT
>NW_021439801.1:0-209 GCF_001605985.2 Dendrobium catenatum | reverse complement strand
AAATTTTCTTTTAGCAAAGCACAATAAATCTTAAAAATAAATCACAACAGAAATCAAAGTGCAAAAATAAATAAACACGAAAGAAAAATAAAGAAAGATCACACCAGATTTACAGTGGTTCGGTCAATCCTTGACCTACGTCTACTCCTCCGAGGCACCCTCCGAGTATTGCACTAACTAAGTGTCTCTCTTTTTGCTCCCATAACTAG
>NW_021439800.1:0-307 GCF_001605985.2 Dendrobium catenatum | reverse complement strand
TTTAATATCATCTTCTATTCAAAGTATAAAGTTATATAAATCTAAAAATAAGGCTTTTTAAATATAAGAGATCAAAATAGAAAAGAAATTCCCTTACAAGAAATGTCTTTTCATTTGGATATACTTCTAGAAGACGTACTATGAAGATGTCAAGGAAAGGATACCAATAGAAAAGGCAGACGATGAAGATCAAGATAAATACGTCTTATTTTTAAAATTTGCATCATTCTATAGGATTAGAATCCAGATTGTTGTTGGTGGAGCCTGGCCACAATTAGTTTTCTACATACCCTGGATTGTATACTAT
>NW_021439799.1:0-251 GCF_001605985.2 Dendrobium catenatum | reverse complement strand
TTTGTCAGTGCTATGGCATAGATGTGTCCTTTAACACCAAAGAAGTCTTCTTCCCAAAGCTTCATTCAAAATAAACCTTGATGCATGGAGGAACTCTTGTGTACGTTTTCTAGAGAACCATGTCGAACTCCCTTGAAATCCATAAGGATCTTCTCTTTCCCTCATAAATTCCACACTTTGTTTCTCAACCTCTAGGCTCTCTCTTCAAGTATTGTGGAGAAGTTGAACCATTTCAAATGTGGTGTGTTAGT
>NW_021439798.1:0-210 GCF_001605985.2 Dendrobium catenatum | reverse complement strand
CAAATGGTTCCCTTTTTTTACATCAACGAGGAATCACTCATTGTTCTGATTTGAGACTCCTTCTAATATCTACGCTTGCACTTGTCCTCATCACGTATCTTAAATAATCTTATTTTTCTTTTTGGATATCCCCTTCATACTGATACTTCCACTTTGATTGGCTCTAGTATGTAATTTATTTGTGTGTTGGTGGAACTGGACATTACAAAA
>NW_021439797.1:0-226 GCF_001605985.2 Dendrobium catenatum | reverse complement strand
GACTGAGTTGAGGTCACTTTCACTTCCCACAGGGTCCTACTAGTTTGTGTGGGTGTTACCACTGTGAGATTTTACCTACTTAAGAGTTGTTGCCCTTAGTGGAAAGGATGCTCCCTCGCTACTTTGGCTCTTTTCTTCTTACCTGACGGTACCGAGCATCACACCTTAGATGCTACCGCCACCTTTTCTTGGAGTTTTGATCCTCTAGTAGAGAGTCAGCTCTTAC
>NW_021439796.1:0-395 GCF_001605985.2 Dendrobium catenatum | reverse complement strand
TGGTATATTCTTCTTCTGAGGATGATCATGCCAGACATTTGAGGATTGTGTTGGAGACTCTGAGGCGACATCAGCTGTATGCTAAGTTCTCCAAGTGTGAATTCTGGCTGAAGAGTATTTCTTTTCTGGGGCATGTGGTGAGTGGAGAAGGTATTTCTGTTGATCCCCAGAAGATTCAGGCGGTTGCTGATTTGCTAAGGCCGACTACGGTATTTGAGGTACGTAGTTTCTTGGGCATGGCCGCATATTACAGGAAATTTGTGAAAGGATTTTCACAGATTTCGACACCTTTGACGAGACTGACTCAGAAGTTAGTAGCTTTTGTTAGGACACCGGAGTGTGAAGCTAGTTTTCATAAATTGAAGGATTGTTTGACTTCAGCTCCAGTGTTGGCA
>NW_021439795.1:0-242 GCF_001605985.2 Dendrobium catenatum | reverse complement strand
AAAATTGCTCTGAAGGAAGCATCATTGTAGTAAACTAGCTCTTCATATTCATCATCATGATGCACTAAGTTGTATTTCTTTTCCAAAATATATGTAACTAAGTGTCCTAATGAGATGTTCCTTTTTCTTTTCTGTTCTGCGTGCCCAATTTCTGAAAGTCCATAGAGATGGTTTAGGATAAGTTGGGCTTCATCGATAGGCTTAAAATCTATAATCAAAAAGGTTAGAACAGAAAGGAGAGG
>NW_021439794.1:0-548 GCF_001605985.2 Dendrobium catenatum | reverse complement strand
TTTACTTGTGCATGTCAAAGTGTCCAGCTTCATGTCTCCACTTTGATGTACTTTGATTGGCATAAGAAGGGAAGAAATCGTTTCATCTTCTTTTTTTCATTTATTTTGTTGATCTACCTTCGAGTGTTTATTTTCTTTGTTTTGGCTTAAGTATTTATTATTTTGAAAATTGAACATAATTGAATTAGCTGGCCTTATAGCAGTTTAACTGGTTCTCAACCAGTTTGACCTTTTAAAAAATTAAAACTGAGGAATTGTGTGTCTGTGTGTGTGTGGTGGGAGAGAGATATGAGAGTGAGAACTTTGGGTAATAGATAGTTTTTTTTAAGCATTCAAGTCATGATGCAAGACCATCTCAGCCATTGGTTATTCTTCGTACTTCATCAAGATCATTATCATGAATACATAGTTTTTAAAATGTTTTATGTAAATTAGTGCCTTTGGATGATATGAAGAATTGAAGTTTAATGAATCAAAGCATGGTGGACTGTACCTCTTCCTCCCCCTCTTTGGCCTTTGGGATATGCTCTCTCTCTCTCTCTCTCTCT
>NW_021439793.1:0-517 GCF_001605985.2 Dendrobium catenatum | reverse complement strand
CTCCTTCATCTCTCAAAGTCCTGAAGATGGACTTCAATGCCACTCTGGCTCTGCATAAGCTGGGGTCTCTGATGCGGACATCGGTACAAAGATTTGGCGCATCTATCACAGGAGGCGTCGCAAATCAACGGCCATGATTTAAACCTTGAATTATGTTTTATTTTTCTGCATTTTATTTCTTAATTAATGTATTTTCCTGTTGTACCCCTAGGTTAATTTATTTTAGTGTTATGGCCCAAGGGGCATTTTTGTAATTTTATATTTTTCTCATGTTATGGCCTATAAATAAGGGCCTTATGCTATTGTAAGAGGATGATGAATTTGATATGAAAATTTTGTGTTTTCCACACTTGTGTTCTTATTGTGAGAGAGCGTTAGTGGGATTCCTATGGAGAGGAATCGGAGTTGTCACCAGCCGTAGGATGGGTCCGGGCTCGTGATTTGAAGTCCCTTGGAGAAGGGCAACGGATCACCCGTTAGTCGTCGGAAAAGTCCGAGGCTCGCGGTTTTAATTTTT
>NW_021439792.1:0-526 GCF_001605985.2 Dendrobium catenatum | reverse complement strand
AGTCAACAACTACAGTAGTCTTTGGTAGTGGTAGTATAACTAGTTCTAGTTCAATTAGTGGGGCACCTATTTATCAGAGTTGTGGTCAACGTCATTCTAATCAGTGTTACAGATTGACTGGACAGTGCTTTAGATGTGGTAAAATAAAGCATTGAGTAGCATAGTGTCCATACATATGATTTGACTAATATTCTAAGTCTAGATCTGAGAGCTTTGTCAAATCAATAGGGAGACTAAGGGCAATTCATCTCCATACTTTTTCTAAGGGATTATTTGGTAAAGCTAATGGTTTGGGATTAATATCAAGGAGATAGTCTAGCAATGGTCAGAGAGAGACTAGTAGTTCTGTTACTCCAGGCCCAATTCAGCCACATGTATATAATTTGACTCAGCAGGAAACTCGTGATGCTCCAGATGTTATGATAGGTACTGTTTATATTTCTGAGTATCCATGTCATATTTTATTTAATTCTGGAGCTAACCATTGCTTTATTTTCAAGACTTTCTTGGATTTACTACACTTACC
>NW_021439791.1:0-1517 GCF_001605985.2 Dendrobium catenatum | reverse complement strand
GTGGATGTTGCTCGTGGTATCTGTCATAGAATATCGAAGCGCGTTAGTACATCGCCTTGATCATAGTTTTATTATCGGGCAAAATTATTACGTCCGGTGTTCGGATTCATTCGTGCACCAATCCAGATGCGCCACATCACCAACATACATCGGGCCCCGGTGTATTTGGGTGATGTGGCACGTTTGGATTGGATGTCCGGACGTCAGGTGACTGGACGTAATAATTTGCCTCATTATCATGGCCGCTCACAACAACATGTAGCAGTCATGTGGATAACCCATCATCTCAATCATGATCTCTAAATCTAGAAGTTATTGTACATGTCGTTAGCAGCAACAACACGTCTTGCTTATAGGCTTTGTTTACAATTATTACGAGCTAGAATATATGTGGCGGTAGAGTTAGAATACTGCGTCTTAGAGTTGCGTGAATATCTAGCTCACACATAGAAAACACAAGATTTTTTACATGGAAAGCCCTAAAAAAGGGAAAAACCACGGGGCCTAGCCCAGTTGAAAATGATTCCACAAGAATTTGAGTCAGTTATAATGGACTGATTTACCTCTGAGGGCGATAAGATTACAATTAACAATGGTATGATAGGAATCTGAGTGTTAGGTGATGGTCTGATAGAGCTTTGGGCCTCAGATGATGGTCTGGCGAAGATGAAGGCCTATGGCAGTGGTCCGGCAAAGGTGAGGGCCTCCGGCAGTGGTCCAGTAAAGATGAGGGTCTCTAGTGGTGGTCCGACGAAGGTGAGGGCCTCAGGTGGTGGTCTAACGAAGCTCCGGTGAGACCCGGTGATGGAGCGACAGTGGTCAGCGAGATTTCGTTGGTGGACCGGCGGTGGTCCGTCGAAACTCCGGTGGTGATCAAGGAGGAGCTTCTTCCTTCTCTTCCTTCTCTCTTCTCTTCTTTTCTTCTTCTCTCTCTTTCTTGGGGTTTCTTTCCAAGAGAAATGAGGGGTCTATTTATAGATTTCTAGAGTGGTATGGGCCGGAAAAAGGTGAGAGATCAAGGGTAAATGGGGAGTGGTTGGATGGACGGCTGATATTGAATCCCTTGATTATGAACTGTTCGTCAAGCATTTAGAGGCCTTAATGATTTTGTAATTCATTGCTCTTGGGCTCGTTGGATTCGTCTCATCGAGCAACTCAATTCGACTATAAGCTCGTCATATTTGGAAACCGTTTGGTAACTCACATAGTGGTATGAAGATTCCAAAAGTGCTTTGGGTCCTTGATTTGGGCTCATTTGGGCTCGGATTGAGTCGAGTTTGGTCTCGTCGGGTTCGTATTTCCGAGACGCTCAGTTTGACTATAAGTTTGCTGAAATCGAAGTTTAAATGATCCCGGATTTAATTTTTGAAGTTTCGGGCTTGATTTTGCCTCGAGATTCGTGCCCGATCAAGATAATTTTTTGACGATATATCAACAATAGCATGCTAATTCCTTCATAGAAGTAAAGCTCACTCTTCTGCGTTCCATCTTAAGAGATTATAGTGAGAGGTATCGGA
>NW_021439790.1:0-2361 GCF_001605985.2 Dendrobium catenatum | reverse complement strand
CCACACATATTGGCGTTGACCAAATAATGATCAAACTTGATCTTCCAAATCAAATAGGGTATGATTTGAAAGAGGAAAAGAGATCTATGAAATCCTAACCTTGAATTTAGGCAAGATCTACAAAGGTAAGGAGATTTCTATCTATCACCTTAAGGAAAGAGTTTTAGGTTACTCTTGGAATAGAATTTAGAAGCATTTTGGCAACTTCTAAAGAGGTCTCTAAAGATATTTGATATCCTTAAAGAGAATTTGATAGGAATAGAAGTACTTTGGTAACTTCTAAGGAGAATTCTAGAGACATTTGACATTTCTAGAAATGATTTAACTTGATTAGAAGTATTTAGACAACTTCTAAAAGGTCCTAGAGATATTTGGCATCTCTAGAAAGATTTTTGATCCATTAGAAGCATTTTGGCAACTTCTAAAAGTGATTCCTAAAGATATTTGGTATCTTTATAAAGAATTTGGTTTGATTAGAAGGAATTTTAATAACTTCTAAAGGAGCTTAGGGATATCTTTCTATCACCTAAAGGCTAGGGGTATTTTAGCTACCACCTACAAAGTTTCCAAGGATGTTTTGGCTATCACTTGAAAAGATTAGAGACATTTGTTGTCTCTAAAGGGTCTTAGGGATATCTTGCTATCTCCTAAAAGTTAATTTTAATTTTACTTGTAGTGTTCGACACTCATCCGTTCAACACACCTCTAACACATGTCAGACACACTGAAAATGTGTCTAATTAAAAAAGCATTAAATATAAATTGGACATACATGTCCAACTTGTATTTAAAATTATTATTTATTTAAAAATAAAAACTATATTTATTATTTCCTCTCCACAACACCAAATTAATCGCCCACACTCAATATCCCATTCATCAAATATTCTCATTTTCATTTCTTTTTTGGTGGGTCGCGACTTTCGTTTCACAACAATGCCCGATATCATGATAAAATATTAACATCTGACGTCGTTACAACATCTACATTTCCAACCCATCTCAACATTAAAATCTGACACTGTCTTTACATTGATTCTCCAGGCTAGCAATTTCTATACCCACAACTTGACAGTTTATATTTGTCCGACGTCATCTTAATATCGACGACCATCAACCTCTCATCATCAACTATCATCGCCCTCTCAACATCGACAATAAATGCTCTCTTAATATCGACGCTCGATACTTACTACATAACATGAATGTCTGACTTTTGATAACATTGTCATTAAAAATTTATGTATTAAACATCGATTATTAGATTTGAACTTTAAGATGAAGGGGCGAAAAATAAAAAAATAAAGTAAAATAATTTTTTATGATTAGATAGAGGCTTTTAAAGACTATTAACAAGATTTTTTTTAGAGTAAGATTTTAGATCTTAAGATTTTGTCTGTGCATGATGATGCTAATATTATGTGGGAAAAAGTGGCTAGTGATATTAAGAATATTGCAAAAGATGTGCTTGGAGTTTTGAAGGAAAAAACTCATAATAAAAATAGTTGGTGGTGAAATCCAAATGTGCAAGAAAAAATAAAAAATAAGAGCATTTGTTTTAAAAATTGATTTAGATATAAAAATTCTGATAATTGGGAAAGCTATAAAGAGGCTTGTAAGGAATCTAAGAAAGCTATTGGCGATACAAAGAGCTTAACTTTTAATGTTTTATATAATATATTAGATATTAAGGAGGTAGAAAGATATATGTATAAGTTAGCCAAACAAAGAGATAAGAGTAGTAATGATTTCGTTCAAGTGAAGTGTATTAAAGATGAAGATCAAAAAATATTTTTCTTAGAAGATATTCAACAAAGGTGGATGAGATATTTTGCTAAATTTTTTAAATACGAATGTGAAAATACACGATTGACTTTAGTGATTTTAGCACCCTAAATGAAAGTAAAGATTTTTGTTTTTATCGGCATATTAGTAAAATCGAAGTTAGAGTTTTTAAAGAAAATGAAGTGTGGAAAAGCTGTTGGACTCGATGATATTCCAATAGAGATGTGGAAATGCTTTGGAGATGAAGGAATTTTTTGGCTTAGTAAACTGTTTAATACTATTTTGAAGGCTAAAACGATGCTAGATCAGTGTTGAATGAGTGTGTTAATACCTATTTTTAAGAATAAAGGTAATGCACAAGAGTGCGAATTATAGAGGAATTAAGTTAATATGTCATACTTTAAAACTATGAGAGTAAGTTATGGAGCGTAGGTTGCGGTGTGATACTAATGTTTCTCAAAATCAATTTGGATTCATGCCGGGTAGGTCTACACGTAAGCCATATATTTATTGAGAGGTTTGATGGAAAATATATATATAGAATAAGGAGGATCTACATATGATATTTATTGATTT
>NW_021439789.1:0-783 GCF_001605985.2 Dendrobium catenatum | reverse complement strand
TCAAACACTTTTGGATGAATTTTGGATATTGGCTATGTAAGAAGAATTAAATCAATTTGTATGAAATGAAATTTGGGAATTAATTGCGAGGCTAAAGGATTAAAGTATAGTTGGAACTAAGTGGGTATTCAAGAACAAAATAAATGACTCAGGAGTAGTCATTAGAAATAAGGCTAAATTGGTGGCTAAGATGTATAATCAGATTGAAGGGATTGATTTTGAGGAAAGTTTTTCCCTTGTCGCTAGACTTAAAGTAATTAGGGTTTTTTTAGCCTTTGCCTATTTTAGAGGATTTAAATTATATCAAATGGATGTTAAAAGTGCTTTTTTAAATGGGATGATTAAAGAGGATGTTTATGTGGAACAACCTCTAGGCTTAGAAAATTCTAAATATCCAAATCATGTTTTCAAATTGAAAAAAGGCATTATATGGATTAAAATAGTCAACTAGGGCTTGGTATGAGAGGTTGAGCACTTTCTTACTTGAGATATCTTTTAAAAAAGGAAGTGTGGACACAACTTTCTTTTTGATGAAATTGGGAGAAGATATACTCATTGTACAAATTTATATTGATGATATCATCTTCGGATCTACAAATAAAAATCTTTGTGAAGATTTTTTAAAAATAATGAGTAGTGAATTTGAGATGAGTCTAATAAGAGATTTAAGTTACTTTTAGGCTTTAGCATTAAGCAAATTGAGGAGGGTACATTTCTTAGTCAGTCAAAATATGTTAAGGACATCATTAAAAAGTATGAAATGGACAATGCTAAACCTGTTAG
>NW_021439788.1:0-278 GCF_001605985.2 Dendrobium catenatum | reverse complement strand
GCCATCCCACCACGCTACTCGAGCGTGTATGGTAGGTTTCGGGGGACACCGGGCCGTATATCTTTTCATCCCACCACGCTACAAGAGCGTGTATGAGGCCTTCAAAAGTACCCATAAACGAACACCCATGTCGCTCCCCACCACGCTACAAGAGCGTGTATAGGGCTCGTCGTATGCGTCGCACCGGGCTCCCTCCTACCGTGCTACGAGAGCGCGTATTGGTGGTCCGCCGGTTCGTCGTAAACGCCGAAAATGAGATTTGAGATTTTAGAGTTTGG
>NW_021439787.1:0-335 GCF_001605985.2 Dendrobium catenatum | reverse complement strand
ATATGTTATTATCATAATATTATAATAGTAATAACAACCAATTATTACTCAACCATATATTCATATCCATTTTCAATGCATTACATCAAATAATTCATAATTAACCTTAATTCAGAAGATTCCAAATTATCATACAAGTAGATAACAAAGAATCATATTAAAAAAATGCTCATTTTTAAAAAATTATCAAAATATTAAGATTTGTATAAAATGATATTTCAACACTTTTATTGTACTACAATATTATTTTTAGAAGTCAAAATAAATTTTTGAATAAACAAAAATTATTGTATTTTTAAAATCACCCAGTAAAAAATCTTAAATAAACACTCAAA
>NW_021439786.1:0-209 GCF_001605985.2 Dendrobium catenatum | reverse complement strand
CTCTTTCTCTTGCTCTCTCCCTTCCTCTTTCTTGCTCTCTCTCTCTCACTCTCTCTCTTCCTCACACACTCTCTCTCTTTCTCACACACTCTCTCTCTCTCTCTTGCTCTCTTTCTCTCTCTCTTTCGCTTGCTTAATTCGACTCTCAGTCGACTTTCAACGTGGTGGAGATAGCGCGCAAAGGTCAAATGGATCGAAGAAGGGGATGA
>NW_021439785.1:0-209 GCF_001605985.2 Dendrobium catenatum | reverse complement strand
TATTTGTGTGTGTGAGTGGAAAGGGGTGGGGGGAGGACGAGAGTAGAGCATAAGGAACTGAGAACACCATAATCTATCTCCACAAATACTACTCTATGTTGTGTGGTTGAATCTTCTCTCAGAAACAACTTGAAAGTTTTATATATATTATTTTTCCTTCTAATAATTTTTTTTTTTTTTGTAATTATGAGCTCCAAATATTTCATGAC
>NW_021439784.1:0-215 GCF_001605985.2 Dendrobium catenatum | reverse complement strand
AGATATGAGCTTAAAGATGACCCTTGATATAATACAATTGAAATAGGAAAATACTTGGTCAAACCACATCGTTTTTGAACACAAGTAACTGCTCCTGCATACATATCCTTAATGAGTTGAGTATAAGCATTATTAACCACCTTCTTTTCTAAAATTCTCCATAGCACTTCTTTTGGAACTTTATCATAAGATTTCTCTCAACAATAACAACAACA
>NW_021439783.1:0-436 GCF_001605985.2 Dendrobium catenatum | reverse complement strand
TAAAATCTGACCACACCGAATCTGCATATAAAATCTGGAAGAGAGTAGGAGCAACCCACTAAATAAGCTTCAGAATACTCCAGCATCAGAATCATCAACAAATTTTCCATCCTCTATAGTTGCCACTTTACACCTTCCACCACGCTGATTCTCATTTATGTACTGAACAACTTCCAAAGCTTTGCCCCTTTCTTGTATGCTGGAATTAAGTTCTCCTTATAGTGGACAGCACGAGATCCCAATGTTGCATCCAACTCAAGGGCTTTATCTGTAGCCATAGTGGAGTCATCCTCCTCAGCATCTTTCCCCACCCAGTAATGTATATCATGCTGATAATTTCCACTTCTAAGCATAGCCGTATTCAAGACTATATATGCGCTTCCAGATAAGAACTCTCCATGTGAGGATTTCTGAACCAGGACCGGCCTGAGATTTT
>NW_021439782.1:0-2512 GCF_001605985.2 Dendrobium catenatum | reverse complement strand
TAGAAACTAACTTGTTAAAAAAGGAACATAAGCTTATAGGTCTAAAATCATTCCAGTCATTAGTAAGATCCTTTTTGGGAATTAACACAATATTCGTAGAAGAAAAAAATTTAATATAAGGTTTCCCAGAAAAAAATTCATTGACCGCTTCAATAATATCAACCTTGGTAATATGCCAAGTATTAACAAAAAATTTAGTAAAGCCATCCGGACCCGCAGCAGACTCCAAATTCATCGTTTGCATGATATTCCAGATCTCCTCCTCCAAGGGAGGCTTAGTAAGCATAAAATTCTCACTATCAGAAATGCAATTAGGAACAATGTAAGGGTTATCAATAGGAGTAGAAGTGAAATTACTATTAAAAATACTCCTAAAATGTTCCACACCCGAATTTATAATAGAATTCTCATCTTCCAAAATCCTCCCATCTTTGTCCAAAATTTTAAAAATATAGTTCTTAACTCTTTTCTTATTGTACATAGTATGGAAAAATTTCGTATTCCTATCCCCTTCAACCAAAAACCTAGTGGTAGCCTTTTGCTGCCAATATATCTCCTCTTGTTCATGAAGAGCAGAAAGCTTCAGTTTGGCCTTGTTAAGGTTAGAAATGTTGTCACTAAGAGGGTTCGAAGCAACACAAACCTCCCAATCGACCACCTCATTATCCGCCTCTTTGATATTGTCAAAAAGGTTTCTAAAAACATGCTTATTCCACCATCTAAGCACCTGTTTCAATCTGCTAAGTTTGTTCCACAATTTAGTCATACCATAAATATTATTATTAGGAAAGATTGGGGCTTCCCAATTCATACCAACAACATTTAAAAAATCCTAATTTAAGAGCCAGATATTTTGAAACTTAAAAGCAGAGGAAATAATACTCTTGTTAGCATTAATAGATAAAAGTAAAGGCGCATGATCAGAAAAGGTTCTACTTAAATGTTCAACATGAGTCATATGAAACTTAGCAATCCAATCAATATTAAAAAGAATTCTATTAAGACGTTGCCAAAGATTACCTCTATTCCAAGTGTAAGCACCACCAAAAAAACCAATGTCCTGCAGATCACAATGGCTTATCATGGAATTAAAATCTTCCATAGCTCTAAGGATAGGCATAGCCCCTCCCAATCTCTCACTTGCATTAGCAATGGTATTAAAATCTCCACCAACACACCACGGCCCCATGTTAGCAAAAAAAAAATTACATAATTGCTCCCAAAGAGACAATCTACCAACTCTTGAAGAAGCGGCATAAACAAAAGAAGCATTATAGCAGAAATTAAACATTTCAATATTAACGTGAACAACTTGAACAAAATCACCTAAAATGTCAATTTTAATAGCATCATTCCACATAATCCAAATTTTATTAGAGCAATTAGCAAACTTATGAGAAAAACCCAATTTAGAAGCAGTAGTAACAATTTTGTCCGATCTAATCATAGGTTCAAGTAAAACTAATAAGTTGATGTTATGAATTCTACAAAGATTCCTAACTCTAATTCTAGAGTCTTTACCCCCCACCCCTCTAATATTCCAGATTAAAGACTTAACCATTAGAGCTCCCTTTAAGCTTAGCTTTGGTTCTAGTGGATCGTGGAGAAGCAAGAACCACCTCTTTACATTTTTTCTTCCCTTTTTTTCTATTAACATTAATAAACTCCTCCTCACCCAGAGAGTTAGAAGAAGAAACGACATCCTCACACTTATCAGGGTCATCTTCCCCAAAACCAATATTGGTTAACTGGTGAAGATTATTATTATCCAAAATCGTAGAGGGAACAAATTCTCCTTCTTCACTATCACTAATCTCAGAATTAACATTATTGGTTACATTAGCAACATTAGTCTTAATAATAGTATCCATAACAGTAAGATCTTGAATTCGATCTTTATCCTGCAACATAGAGTCAATTGAAACATATAAATTTGGAATAGGAGCTTCTTCCCTTCCAGCTAAATTACCTTCCACAGAAGGTTTCGCAATATTAAAATTTTCCGAAATAACTAAATTATTAACAGCTACCGAATTTACCTGAACAGAATTCAGAGCCATATCTTTCACCCCTACCGGTGTGGCCTCCGCAACCACAGGTTCCTGTTCCTTCAAAGCTTCCTGTTCCTTCACAGATAAATCAACTTTTTCAACATTAGAAAACGTATTTTTTTTTTAAATGAGGATGCAATTTAAAGCAATCCACAGCCCCATGACCATGCATCTTACAGTGAGAACAAAATTCCGCCACTTTTTCGAACTCAACCTTTTGCATATAACCGAAATTCCTTGAACCGACCCAAATTTCATTCGCATGTTTCTTAGAAATATCAACTTCCACAAGGACACGGGCTACAGAAGGTCTAGTCCTGGAAGCAGTAGCTTGATCAGTTTGCAAGGGCCTTCCAAAAACAGAGCCGAGAGCATGCAGAACTTGAGTATAAAAAAATGCAACCGCAAATTCGGAAAAGAAATCCAGATTGGCACAATAGGGGATTCCTCTTGAATATCAA
>NW_021439781.1:0-243 GCF_001605985.2 Dendrobium catenatum | reverse complement strand
TCGTCTCTGGATGAAACTCTCTGTATAAAATCATACAGGACGAAATTAAGCTTCATCTCTGGACGAAACTCTATGTATAATTTCATCCAGGACGAATTGAATTCATCCCAGGACTATGGGAACTAACTATGACAGTTTTTGGCAATGTTTTGCAGTTTTCGGAACCGACCTTTAATATAACTGTTCGTACCGGACAAAATTTTTCGTCCTAGGACGAACTTATTTCATCCCAGGATGAAATTG
>NW_021439780.1:0-229 GCF_001605985.2 Dendrobium catenatum | reverse complement strand
CATCATAAGTGAGGGAGAACAACATCCCATTATAAGTAATCATAATAGAAGAAATGGACACAGTCATCTCCTAAGCACTCATCAAAATACTTTAAGGAGATAAAAAGAAGAGAATTTGGAGAGATTTTGGACTCTTGAAGTGTAGAACCGGGTTCCACTTGTGACAAGGGCAACCGATCCTACTCATCAAAGAGCTTCCCTCTCTCTTTTTATTATCATTTTTTTATTT
>NW_021439779.1:0-399 GCF_001605985.2 Dendrobium catenatum | reverse complement strand
CACTTTGCTCAAGATGATCTTCCCCTATTAAGCACAGCTTTGTAGTCTCTTTCTCTGGTTCAGTCTCAGAGGAATCAGTACCAGATTCTGCCTAGAACGCCTTTTGGATTCTCTTCTTGTCCTTCCTAGACTTAGGTTTCTCATCACCTTTTTCCTTTACTTTGCTCGAGTGATCTTGAAGTGTAGGACAATCGGCTCTCACATGTCCAAGTTTCCTGCATTCAAAACAAACAACATCAGACGATCCTTGAACATGTTTATGATCCTTACCTTTTCTCCAATTTTGATGATGCTTTTGTTCTTCCTTAGAAAGCTTTTGAATTGCCTTGTGATGAAGGCAACTTCATCGCTTTGAGACTCGAAAGATTCATAATCTGATTTGTGCGCCTTCAGTGCAAT
>NW_021439778.1:0-207 GCF_001605985.2 Dendrobium catenatum | reverse complement strand
TGAATTTCTGGAACCACTGACGCGGCGACTGTTTTAGTCCATAGATGGATTTGTGTAGTTTACATACGTGCTGCGGATGTTTTGTGTCGACGAATCCGGCCGGTTGTTTCATATAAATTTCGTCCGACAGATCGCCGTGCAAGAATGCGTTGGCGACGTCGAGTTGAGTAACTGACCATTGATTGTGTATGGCGATAGTGAGGAGGA
>NW_021439777.1:0-289 GCF_001605985.2 Dendrobium catenatum | reverse complement strand
CCTCACAAGCTCCCCCTCACAAGATCCTCTCTCTCTGCCTTTCTATCTCTTTCTCTCCTCAAGGTCTTCTCAGGTCAAGGAAGCAGCCAAAAATTCTTTAAAAACGTTGAACAAGAGCTCTTTAAATAGAAGAGCTCAAGAGGAGCTCATTAATTGCAAGTAGCCTACTTTATCGTCCAGGCCGATATGGACATCGGCCTGGCCGATCAGTACAAACTCAGAAGATCGAACAGAGCATCGCCCTATGAACAGTCCTGGATGATTGAAATTTGGCTTGATCGGCCCGGCC
>NW_021439776.1:0-967 GCF_001605985.2 Dendrobium catenatum | reverse complement strand
AGGGAGTGTTTTGAGATTCTGAATTACTTCAGAAACATCCCGGCCTATCTTAAGTGTTGGTCTCGAATTTGATTGAAAGAGATTTTTAATTTGAGTGATCAATTTTATTAGAAATTTAGGATTCAATTCTCGGAGGTTGAGGTCTTATAGCCCGAGCTTGCCTCAAAACCTAAGTCTAAATTGGGTATTTAAAAGTGACTCGAACCTAACAAATGCAGTGCAAATCTTGACTTACCCCGACCTGGATTGGGGAGCCAGCTAAACCACCTAGGCGATTTAAAATCATGAGTCCGGTCTTTTAATGTTGAGAAGTAGGGATGTTATTTAAGAAAAGTTTTTGAGAATGGGGCCGACATCTAAAGCGGATCCTAATTGGCCCCTTTGACTTATATTAGGTTTGATGCTTAAGCTAGAAATCAAATTTAAAGTTTTAGAAATTTAATTGGTTATTAATCTAATGCATGCTGATCGACTCAATTGATACTTGAATTTGAATAAAGGCCATGAAATGAGAACTCCTAGCGATCCCGGGTTTACTTCTTAAAACGTTAGAGTTTCTATGTGAGCTTAAATGTTTTAATTTAATTTAAGTAGAAAAAGTTTTAAGCGATAAGAGCCTACGATCAAATTTTAGGCTAAAATAAAGATCGACATGCAAAAGCGCCAAAAAAACTACTAAAAACAAGCAATCCTATATCGCAATCAACACATCAATCAATAAATAAATCAATTAAATTAATAGCTCAAATTTAATGACCATGTGGCAAGTGCCACTTATTATTACATCACAGGATTTGCAAAAAATTAAAGTGGCCGGGCACCACTAATAACAACCCGTGTTTCTAATCCTAAGACTCAAGTGACTTTGAGAATGGTTCTTCTCGTTATCCACTTCTCCGTCCTTCTACTGTTTCTTGGATTGTCTGGTCCTGATATCCAAATGAAAAGAAACTCCCCCTTGGAAGGG
>NW_021439775.1:0-313 GCF_001605985.2 Dendrobium catenatum | reverse complement strand
CCTCCTCCAAGAGGACCGCCCCTCGCTCGTCTTCCAACTACCGGTGATCGGGAAGAGGGGGCTGGTCGAACCTGAAAGATCCTATGAGGGTGAGGCAAGTGAATCTTCGCTTTTCCTGAAGAGACGTCGGACTTCGTGAGGATCTTGAGGAGCTCCGAGCAAGAAGAAGCCAGGAAAGGCGGCATAGTGGGTTTGTAGCAGCTCGATTTCAAAGTGAAGAAGTCTGCTGCACTTCATTTGCCCAAGCCAAAAGCGCCTTCTCTGTCCACACGCTGTTCTATTCGTTCGGTTGGACCTAGTTGATTCAGCTGCT
>NW_021439774.1:0-270 GCF_001605985.2 Dendrobium catenatum | reverse complement strand
ATTTTGCAAGATAAGTTTACTAACTTGATTTCAAAAAAAATATATAATTCAATATGTACATTATAATAATTTTAGTCACTTCACTTACAAAAAATTATTATAATAAAAAATATTTTCATTGCTCTCAAAGATATCTTTACTTTCATCATCATTCTCACTTGATGAGCTAGTTGAACTATTTACATCTTTTAACTACATTTCAATATTATGGATTGTAGTTGATATCTTATCAATTTCAACAGACCTTCAATTTAACATCTCATCCTCTTG
>NW_021439773.1:0-2532 GCF_001605985.2 Dendrobium catenatum | reverse complement strand
ATACATGATTAGTAGAAATAAAGATCTCATTTACTAATCATATTTTAGGTAATACATTAAAATTAAAAATTTGTATAAATTAACCATTCAATGGCAATCACACTGTATGATACAATCTAATCTTGCCTAATCTAATCCTATAATTAGTGGATCATTTTTGGATTAATTGGTTCAATCAAACCATACTGTAAGATTTAACTCATCATACTATACAACCCAAACACTTATGGGATGATAATTAATTACCACCATTCTTGTGGGCTAATAATCCAATTCAATTGAACTAATTATACTGGACGACTTCTTATATCGTATTGGAAAATCACCTCAAATACTTAAACTGATCATATAACGCCTTGTTCTTTATATAATACTACCATAACTATTTGAACTAATTATATTGTACAATCTATAATTATACTGTACGATCAATCTCAATAGAATTGAATTATTCGGATTTTTATGAAACCTTGTATTTAAACTCTCTTAATAGACTTTTTCCATGTGTTTTAGTTGTTTGGTTTTTTGGTGATAGAGCTTTTGAGAGAGATCTTAGAGAGCTTTGGGAAGGAAAAAAAGAGAGGTTGTGTGTGAGGGAGAAGGAGTGTGATAGGATTTCACTCGGTTGCTTCCCAAAAGCTTATGCCTTGTTTCTTCTTAGTGTCTTTCTTGGTTTCTTGGGTAACTATGGGAAGAACTTTAGCCCAAAGATCGTCACAGTTATCTACCTTAAATGGGAGGGTGAAAAAGGATTGCTAGGTTAGTTGCTTGCACTAGAAGGTCTCTGCCTTCAATCGGAGGGTGAGAAAAAATTACTAGGTTTTCTGTCTTCACGAGGAGGGTGAAAAAGAGGTGAAGGTTCTCTACCTTCACTATAAGGGTGAAAAAGAGGTCAAGGTTCTCTACCACATTTGGTTGGTGAAAAGATTGTAAGGGCTTCTCCGCCTAGCTGTGGGGGTTAAAGGAGAGACACTAAAGTTTTAGAATAATAATTAGAGATGACTCTGGGTAGTGGATGTAGGTGAAGGTTGTCCGAAGCACTAAAAAATTTTGATGTATTCTTTCTATTATTTGCTTATCTATTTCCTACATTTTTATTTCATGCATTTATTTGATAAAAATTTATGGGAGAAAATTATGGTAATATTTGTGAATTAAGTTTTTGTGAGAAAGAATTTAGAACTCAATATAATAATTGTTGGGACCTTCCACTAAATTGTTGTATGTGATATAGTTTGTAAAAGTAGGGTTTTAAAAGGGAAAATTTTTTACATAACCAGCTCGCCCCCCTCTTAATGTGCATTGGGACAGTTCAATGATGTTTAACACCCTTAAATAAACTATCAATTGGCATGATAACATGTCTTGAATTGTAGACTTAAAAATCTTCAAGAAAAGATCAAATGGAACAATTTAGTAATAGCAATATCGCAGTGGTTTTTTATATAGCCTGTCCCCTATTATTTGACAATATAGGAAGAAAGGATGCAGGAGATAAGAGAACGGAAAAAGCACTAGCATTGAAAGCAAATAATTCTTAGAAGGATAGATCTATTACTGAAGAAGAAGATGATATAACATTAATGACTAGGCTATTCAAAGCTATCTAAAGTGAAAAAAAATGTGTCATCAATAATGGGCCAAAGGTAAACCAAATAAAAATTTCAAATTTTCATCTTATACTTTTAGTTTTGAATGCAGGAAATAATGCCACTTGAGGATAGAATACCCTAACCTAAAGTCTCACCTAATCAAGGAGAACGTGAGGAGATGACTAAATTCAAAAAGGTGAAGTAAAGGATGCAAAAGGCATTTTAGGCATACTCCATATTAGAATAATCGGAATTGGAAGTGGGGGAGGAGGTAACAAACCTATGCCTAATGGAAAATGATAATCTTGATCATTTTGATAAAGATAAGGTAGGTGAGCTTTCATATGATGAATTATTTAAATTTTTTTAAAAAAATCATGATTCATATAGAATGCTAAAGAAGATTCATGCTATCTTGAATGTTAAATTTGTTGAATTACAAAAAGTGTGTGTTATTGTTAGGGTTTATCATTCTAGTTTAATTAAAGAGCATGCTTCCTTACTTGATGTATTTGATGATCTAAACAAGAAGCATATTGAGTTAACCAATGAGCATAAATTCTTAAAATCTAAGCATCTTGAGTTAGAAGATTTATACAAACTTTTAGAAGCACTTGCATCTGAACATGATCATAATGAGCATGAATTGAAACTTGGAGCTAAAAGTTGTGAAAAAGCTAATGAGTTATTAAGAGAAAAAGTTCATATATAATAAACCTCTACCTGCACTAGCACAATGGAATAACCCTAAAACACATCATGCATCATGAATCCTTAGGAAGAGGCATAATCCCCAACATAGATTAGTAAATCCTTTCCCTAGTGAAAGTTCGTTAGGGATGTTAAGCCCTATAGAACTAGCCCAAGCTAACCAAGAGGGGTGGGGGGTGAGGGGGTGAATTGGTATTTTAAAATTTCTTTTCAACAAAAGCAATAAGTC
>NW_021439772.1:0-200 GCF_001605985.2 Dendrobium catenatum | reverse complement strand
AGAAAAATCATCCAGAACATCACCCGAAATTCGAGCTGACCGATCCCGATCATCCAGACCATCACCCGGAATATGAGCTGGCCGATGTTGATCATCTAGAAGCAACTAAGGTTTTTTAACTGATCGTCTCGGACGATATAGCGATCATCCAGGACGATGTGATCGTATCAATCATCCTTAATTGTCTTCCTTGATTGTCA
>NW_021439771.1:0-284 GCF_001605985.2 Dendrobium catenatum | reverse complement strand
AGAAGAGCGTACGTTCACCGGACTAAATAATTGTTCCTTTTCCAGACCACGGTTTCAAGCAGAATATGAGGCTTGTATTCGTGGATTGGGTCGATTGTACTTGCTTGCTAATGGTTCTTGCATAGAGACCGGACCGGACAAGTGCTATAGAGTTCGGATGGTTGAAATTGCGTGAGGAGCTGAACTGAGGCGGTGGTTTGCTCAAAGAAATCTGTTCTTTGATTAAAATAACGGTTCAATTCTTTAAAGAAGAGATTAGATCTTCTTTGTGGTAGAGTTTTGGA
>NW_021439770.1:0-252 GCF_001605985.2 Dendrobium catenatum | reverse complement strand
TGGATAGGTCCTATGTAGGATGATTTAGTTGAACTTGCTTGCATTTGATTTGTTGAGGGGCCAAAAGGGAGATTTTAATTGAAGTTTAAATCTTAATACTTTAAGATTGGTTTTAGAGATTGTATTTTATGATTTGATTGATTATTTTGTTGGTTGTAAATTAAAAGAAAAAGGTAGATTGGGTAATTTATTATCAATTAAGGTTTGACTTAAATCAATTAAGAAATTAATTTTAGGTTTTAACACTCCATT
>NW_021439769.1:0-1237 GCF_001605985.2 Dendrobium catenatum | reverse complement strand
TCTACACTAGCAAACAGCATGCAGTAAAAGCTCGAAACTCGACACACAACGGAAAAGTAAACACCAGCCTATCCTAAAAATGGAGTCGGTGATCCTAGCAAACCATCTGAAGTGTGTGAGATAGGCTATGTGGCTTTGATATGTCCTAAATAGGATATTTAGTTGAAGTTATTTAAGGTTTGATTGGTTGAAAGGCTCAAAGAGAATTTTTGATTAAAATTTAAGAATTAATAGTTTAGAATTGCTTTTAAAAGTTTATTTTATTGTTTATAGGATACCACCTTTGTTTCATACCGAGGCTGTGAAGTTTATTTCACCTTCCTTGGGGCTAACTTAATAGCCTCGTAGGCCTGGGTTTCCGAGTGGTACCCGATATAATTAAGTAGATTAGGTTGATAAGAGGTTAAAGGTTAAACAATTTTATTAAAAGTGCTTGATTACTGATTTTAAGGGTTGGTTAATCATTTCTGGAGTTTTAGAGTGATTTTGAGTTTTTATGAATTTTGGAATATTTTAATCATTTAATTAAAAGGGTCAAAAGTTGACTTTTTAATTTAAAGTGTTTTATGGAAATTTAGTAATTTATTAAAATATTAGACCTTAATAAGATCAGTTAGACAGTAAGTACGCTAAAATCAGATTTTTCTACATTTTATTACAAAGGTTTGAAGTTTTGAACTAGGTTTTGATTTGGTTTGACCAAAAAGTTGACTTTTTGATTTTGACAGATTTCTAGAATTTTAATATTTTTAATGAATATTAGACATTATTATGAGTTAAATGCAAGCGAGTTTAGTCAATTTGGATTTTTTTTGAATTAGTTATGAATTTTTGAAGTTTATGTATTTATTGGAATTTTTAAATATTCTTAATTAGAGGGTCTTTTTGCAATTTTGCTCCAAATGAGATCCCAACTCCTTGAAATCAGTTCCAAAGGTCAGGGATGACCTAAGAAGAGATTCCCAAGTGCTTGGGAAATTTTTGGAATTTTAAATTATTTTTAATTAATTATATTAACTAAATATTGAATTTTACTTAAAATTAAATTAAGGTTTAGTTTGCTATCAAATCAAAGGGCTTTTAATTTTCGTTGGTTAAGACTTCAAATCTGGTCAGTTAGAGGGGTTATTTATATTTTTTGGGTTTAAAATGGATTTATTACATTTTATGGAAGGTTTAGAGCTTAATTAAGGGTTTAAGATTTAGAGAATTAATTAAGGGTCTTAATGATTTCAAA
>NW_021439768.1:0-923 GCF_001605985.2 Dendrobium catenatum | reverse complement strand
GCACGAGGCGAAGAATTTCAAACCCGCTCATTTTGAGCGACTTTCAAAGTCGCGGAATCCGCCTCTCGAAATACACGCCTAATACATTTGAGGTTTTTGTTTTGTTCCGCTCAAAATTAACAAAACAGGAGAATTTAATAAATACATGTATTTGTTTTACTTTACCCTCCTAATTCAGGCAACCAAACAGCCCCTTAATGAATTTATTTTGTCATAAACCTTCCAGGTCTTATATGAACATATAAAACATATATTTCAGTCGACACCTTGATCGTATATATATTTAATAGTTCAAGCCATGTGGACTCTTATCTATAAATGTAAAAGGATCAGGCTCAAATTTGGGTTCATTTATTGACCCGCGTAGTATCCCCAGATGTCATGTGTGTACCTATAGCATGCTCACCAGGGCTCATGCGGGTATATTGTACATTCCCTTATGTGTACCTATGTGTGTCCATATTACAGTGCGTGTGTGGGGCTTTTTGGACATATGACTGGTCTCTTGCAGCAGCCCGTAGGAACTCGTATCTGTTGCAGTTCTCCTCTGTATTTAATATGTATATGGCATGTAGGGTGCACAATGAATCTTTTACAACGACTCGTAGATATTTCCACTTGTTGCATCTCATCTGCTTTTGCTTGCAAATAACATGTAATGTGTATAACAAGTCTCCTACAACCCCTTAGATATATGTACTTTATTATGTATTATGTGCCTTTGCTTGTAGAGAGCCGATGCATTTGACTGATGTTGGATTATTTTGAGTTCACTGTTGTCCAAAATCAAGTCCTTTGTTTGTCCAAGGCTTGTTCACGATTCACCGAAAATTTCAGCAACCTCCTATCGTCTCCCTCATTTATAAAAACTATGGAAAACTATGCCATCCCACCATGCTACTAGAGCATGTATGGCAGGTGTC
>NW_021439767.1:0-240 GCF_001605985.2 Dendrobium catenatum | reverse complement strand
ATGCGTCATTTCAATCAATAATCATGTCAGGTCAGCTAGCACCACAGTGGAGCCAACATTATAGTGCCAAGGCTCTAGCTTATTTTATACCACTGTAGCACCGCCTTGTCAAGCACCGTGATGCTTGACCCCATCCCTGTACTTTCTATAAAAAGTTTTTTAGTTTTATTGTTTGGAGAGTTTTGAGACTTAAGCAAAATTCTATAATTTTAAGTGTGTTTCTTTAGTACCTCCTTAGAG
>NW_021439766.1:0-929 GCF_001605985.2 Dendrobium catenatum | reverse complement strand
CGATTCATCAGTTTGAATTATAAGCTAAATTCTATAGTTAATGGATTATAAAAAGGTAGACATACATATTTTCTAAAAATTAAAAGGATGATTTTCAAACAGTGGTCAACAGGTTATCAAATAACCCTCTATAGTTTTATGATTACCAAAATGAGCCATTAATTATTCTTTAAAAGGTTTCTTAAACCTTGTTTTTAAAACTCGCTTCGATACCACTTGAAAGTTTGTGAAGGTTGTTAAACTTTAAGAAACTAACCGGAGGCTCACCAAGAGGGGGGGTAAATTAGTAATTTTAAAACTTTTTCTAACTTCAAAATAATAATGACAATATTTTTGAAAAAAAAAGGTTCAAAAATTAAAAATACCAAATTCTAATTGATTGCGAAAGCGAATAAGTTTATCAAAAAAATTAATTTCTCTGTGATGATTTTTATTTATTTATGAAATGAAGTGATAATAAAAAATTTTCCCAAGTAGATATAACTGAAATAAAATGTAGAAAACATAAAAGTGCAAAAAGGAAAAAAACAAACCAAAGATTTTTATAGTGGTTTGGTCAACCTTGGCCTACCTTCACGCCCCGGAGTCCACTACTCCAAGCTTTGCACTAAAATAAAATGACTCCCCTTTTGCTCTCATAGTAAGGTGGACAAGCCCATACAAACTCACTTTCATCAAACCTAATGCGGCGGACTACCAGACACTTTGTCACCCTCGCAATGATGGCAGTGAACCTTAACTAATTTTTTTTCCTCATTGAGAAGGCAAAGAACCTCAGCTCCTTTTTCTCCCTCTTATAGAAGGCATAGTATCTTGAGGACTTGATCCCTCTCTCCCTACAGAGATTTCAAAGACTCACTAAGGCCATATGAGGATGAAGTATATAGCTAACTCGGAGCAACTATATGATCCCCTCACATTCCTTCTCC
>NW_021439765.1:0-206 GCF_001605985.2 Dendrobium catenatum | reverse complement strand
TTCATAGTTTGAAAGTTCTTTTCCTAATGCATGCAGTAAAGTAACTATCTAAGTAACCTAATATACATGTCAGAAATTGATTCATGAGGTTTCATGCGAAAACATTCGTAGTCATGCAAGAGAATATTCAAACGGGGTTGTTTAACTTCATTAGTACCTTCATAGGTGATACACAATTTATCCCAAATTTCTTTACCAATTTTGTA
>NW_021439764.1:0-371 GCF_001605985.2 Dendrobium catenatum | reverse complement strand
ATGCCTAATCCTCCTGCTGATCCTCCAAATTTCCAAAAGCCTCAAGTTTCAGGAGTACGAAGTATTCCAGAAAATAGTCATGAGGCTTATAATGTCATCCGTCAGCCCACGCCACAAAATGTTGCAAGTACTTTCGAACCAGTAATTGCTGCATAATTGGAAGGAATCATCACAGAAAAGATCAGGACTATTATAGCCGTCGATTAAGCAGAAAAGTTGATGGGCAAAGGTCGTCCTTATCCTGCTGAGTACGACCAAGTACCATACTCAAAAGGGTATTCTGTGCCAAAATTCAACACTTTCAACAGTAATAACAACCCCAGGCAGCATCTGGTACAGTTTAAAGCCACCTGTGGGAATACGGGAGGAAA
>NW_021439763.1:0-203 GCF_001605985.2 Dendrobium catenatum | reverse complement strand
GGCTACTTTTGGTGTCTTGCTCCTTTTAGTTCTACTTTTTTCTAGCACTCGTTCTCCTTCTGTTTTATTTATTTCTGAAGATAATAATGATGATCCTCCTTTCGGAGAAGAGTTTGAATGTGATGAAGAACCTGTGTTCGCTATTCCTGAGGGAGGTTGTTACATGGATTCTGAAGATGAATCCGAGAACACTTCCCAACCCC
>NW_021439762.1:0-263 GCF_001605985.2 Dendrobium catenatum | reverse complement strand
TTATTACGTGCGGATCATTCTGAATTTGTGAGGGTACTCAGTAAATACAAAATAAATATACAAATTTTTATACAATTGTGTATTTATCATGAATAATACTACATCTGTTCTCTGCACGTAATCCGATGTATTTGTTATGTACCGTCATAAATCCGAACGTATCTTACATCTGTTCTCTGCACGTAATAATGTCTCCTACAAAGAACATCGTTATCAAAATAGCCAGTACTGTTCTTGACCTCATCAATATATCGTGAAATGCC
>NW_021439761.1:0-1657 GCF_001605985.2 Dendrobium catenatum | reverse complement strand
TTGAGGAAGCACACGAAACAGAGAGCAGCGTAAGGAAGAAGAAGGTGAACAGTGAATCGCCTCATTCTCATTGATTTGCCTGAGTATAATACATACTAATATATAGTTAAAAGAGCTGTGTGAAGATTACTAAATTAGCCCTGTTAGTTATATGGTGCAGAGCGTCGGCGGCGTAGTGGGCGTCGTCGTCTTAATAGTTGTGAAAAAAGTAATTTTTTTGAAAATTATAGAAATTAAGCAGCTTTTTAGCACAAAAATTTCTTGAAAATAGTGAAAAAATAGTGGACGAACAAAAACTATGGTTCCCATCTTAAAAAAATAATAATAATAAGAAAGCTATTCCAAATGAAACCGGAGTTTACATGAGCTAATATAATGTTTATGAAAGTTGTGGTTATTTATATATGTTTGGCCAAATTTATTTCTTTTTCTTTATTTGAATAATACAATTTTGTTATTGGGCAGTAAAATAATCTGTAATAATTTTTATTTTAATTAGATAATCTCTTCATTCTTTAGAATTATTTTCTTTTCATTTTCTTTGCAGCTAATAATTTTTTGGTTGGGATCCTATTAAGAAATACCTATGTTGGTAGGATTTCGACAAAGGAGATTTTTGCACTAACTTCTCTATCTTCCCTTTTGTGGCATTTGATTATAAAAGTAAAGCCTAAAGCATAAATTATTTTATTTTTTATATTTTAAGCATAAATTATTATTTAATGTGACATCATATAGCTTAGGGTTTGATTTAATTATGGCTCACGGGAATTCTATTTAAATTGAAGTTTAGAATAACAAGCCCAATTTATTTTATATTGTTCCTAATTAAAAATCATAAAATGAAAATTATAGTTTATTCCCTATGTAGCTTATTAGAACAAATTCTTTTGAGGAATTCATCATGTTGAATAATGTTGAATCAATATTTATTATGTATTGAGATTAATGTGAATAATATGATAAGAGGTGATCCTAGCTTTCTTTTTTTATGGTATTAAAAAAATATCATCCTCATAATCTATATTATCATTTCGTCACAACCACCAGTCTCATCACCCTTCACCATTGCACAGACAGTTGATCTCGTGAATCCTATTTTCCAACCTTATTTCTTTGCACTAGGGGTGTCAAAAATTGACACGATTCAAAACCTCACATGGACCCGATCCAGAAAAATTCGAGTTCGGATTCTAATTTTTGACCCGTTTGTTAAACAGGTCGGATTCAGATTGACCCAAAAACCTGCGGGTCGCCCTGACCAACCTGTTACTAAAAAAAAATTTTGAAATCAAAGAAAAAATAATGATGTAAAATTGTATTAAATGATGTATAAGAAATTATTTGCACTCTGTTAAGTTTTTATACATACACATAATCGATGATGTGTCACTAAATTTTAATAAACTTTCTTTTGATTATAAAACTTCTTTGCAAAAAGTAATACATATCAAGATATGCATCTATATTTAGCATCAAAATAACAAAAAAATACATCCAATCAATGAGGTTATAATACGCATACATACATGTAAAAAAAAAAATACATCCAATCGATGCTGTGTAACTATATTTTTTTTTGAAATCATATTAAGTTCAGTTCGGGTTCGCGGGTCGAGTTGGGTCAACCCGGTAACCTGTGGGGTCGGGTACGGGT
>NW_021439760.1:0-490 GCF_001605985.2 Dendrobium catenatum | reverse complement strand
CATCCTGATCCTCCCAGTAAAATGCCATTCTTTTTCATCGATGCCTCTTTTCAATGTCTTTTTGGGAGAAATGAGAGTTCTAGTGAGGATATTAAGGGAGAAGGGGGAGCACCTGCATCTACTCAGAGACCTAATCAGAATTACGTTCAAGAAATAGTCCAGTATTTTGATCGATATAAGACTCATTTTGATTAACATTTTGATCAAATTTAGACTCATCTAAACCAGCAGGATGCAAGATACCAAGAAGATATGGGGTGGATATGAGGTCAGTTTGACTCGATGAATAGGAATGTAGCTATGATGAATAGCTATTTTTTAGTCTTCAACAAGCCTCCTCCTCCAGATCAAGGCCCTTATGAGTTTTAGATGTACTTCTTTGTCGTTGCCTTTACTAGTCCTTTACTTATGATGTCTTCGTATTTGTGAAGTGACGATGTCTTTTTATGTATCTATTGTAGAACTTGCTTTAGTGTTGTGATGTTTTAGG
>NW_021439759.1:0-333 GCF_001605985.2 Dendrobium catenatum | reverse complement strand
AATTAAAGTTTTGATTTGATCTAATTTGGCGTTAGATTTGATCACTTGTAGCATTGATAGTTTCACATTGTCGAGACATTCAATTCGACTGCATATTTCTCGAAATTGGACTTAATTTAGATGATCCTGAATTTTTTTTTTAATTAAAAATTTGTGTACTTTGAAATTCGTGTTAATCATAAATTTTTTTTTATAGACATATCATTTTTCAGAATTTTTTTTTCATTTAAAACAGAAATTTAAAATATCATTTTCCTAAGTTTGACATTTAATAATAAATTTTGAAAAAATAGAGTTATAAATTTTTACATAAAATTTCAAATAAATCACTAA
>NW_021439758.1:0-356 GCF_001605985.2 Dendrobium catenatum | reverse complement strand
TATATATAACTTGATCTATATAAAATAAATCTATGAAATTTAAATACTCATTTTTTCTTTTCATATACATCATCTCCTAAGAACATTATACATTTTAGAAATATAAAAGAAGGAAAATAAATATAATTATAATGGTGTAATGTGAGCAGTTATATATACATAGAAGTAAATGAAATTAAATTGCATAACCATTAATTTGTTCACTATGCTCTATGTTATATTTTACATAAAGTAAGCAAACTCACATAGGTGTCCTCTAGGCAAAGACACCTGCAGTCAAACCAAAACAATCCACTGGCCTAACTTAGGCTACAGTTGGTTATCCTAGCAAATCATTTAAGTGTGTGAAAGAGATC
>NW_021439757.1:0-294 GCF_001605985.2 Dendrobium catenatum | reverse complement strand
TGGTCCGAGGTTCAGTCAAACTGAATGAAAATCTCATTATGCCTCCCTCGGGTGCTACGAAAATGATTCCAATTCCGGCTTGAGCTTTTTCAAGATTTGGAGGCCGAGCACGCTTGATTGACGACGCTCCATCAAAGTACATTTCCCATACTCGTAGCATCTCCTCTTCTTCAACATTCATGATCTGCTCGTCAGGTAGATCGTCGTTGAGCGGTGAATCTGCAGGAATAGAATGTGCAGCGAGAAAATCTGCCAACACCTGTCCTTTCACTGCCTTTTGAGGGACATATGTGA
>NW_021439756.1:0-1056 GCF_001605985.2 Dendrobium catenatum | reverse complement strand
TCGTTAGAGTTACTATGTGAGCCTAAAATTTTTTATTTAAAATTACAAATAGAAGAATTTTGAGCGTACCCTTACAAAAAAAATCTCTCCGATTCGAATCCAGGCTAAAACAAAATACGGCATGCAAGGGCCCTAAAAAAGCTACTGCACAAACAATGTAAATAAACAAACTAAATAATCCAAAATTATAATATCTAATGTCCAATGTCCATATTACACCCAGAATTTGTAGAAAAGTAAAGTGGCCGGGCACCATTGACAACAAACCCGGATTCCAATCCTAAGAATGACGCAAGTGATTTTTTAACTGGGATATATTAATCTTTGAATCTTTATTTCTTCATCTTCTTTCTTCAATCTTCTCGTTCTATCTTCTCTTCTTCTACGAGCTTCTCGAGTCCGCCAGGTTCTGAATATCCAAATGAAAAGAAATTCATCCCTAAGAGGGGTATTTTCTTTTCTATTTGGATATTGAATCATCCTAATTTGGCTTTCCAAATAAAAGAGAATAATCCTTTAAGGTATATTCTCCTTTCTTTAGATTCCAAATTGGGTGTGATATCCCACTTTCAAAAATCACTTTCACATTTATTGACTCTTGATATATTATATTTACATTACATTTCATTTCACAGAAAGGGAAGAAAAATCTAGTCCACCTGCAGGGTTATCCTAAGCAATTTATAATAAAAATAATCCCACGCAGTTATATATATATGCAATTGAATTTAATTTATTAAGCCACACTTGACCACACTCTTCTTCATTTGGGGGCTAAGCAGTTGAATCACCTGTAGCATTTTATAAAATTATTGAATAATTAGCCCCCTTTTTCTGCCCTGCACGAGTGTGGCCACCTGCAGAAAATCATATTAACAATCCAGATCACTTATAACCTATGGGTAATCTAGTCGTTAATCAAATCACAACACAGAGTGTAGTAAAAATAAACAAACACACCAACATTTCACAACCAGCATGCAATAAAACTCGAGAAAAAGCCAGTTACAGTGCAGTAGGGAAATAAACACCGGCCTAACCTAAAGCTAGAGTCGG
>NW_021439755.1:0-490 GCF_001605985.2 Dendrobium catenatum | reverse complement strand
TAAACGCAGGAAATATTTTTCAGTATTTTATTTTTTCTGCTTTCTATTAATCTGTGAACTTGATCAGGCGTGGCATGGGAGTTTTTCATGCATTATTGTTGTTTATAATTGTTCTGATCATTTTCTTATTTCATTCCCCTATTGTTTTCGGAAATGACCTATGCTCGTTTCTCATTGATATATTTAACTTAATTTTAGTTTATTTGTGTTGGCACTACATTGGTTCATGTTATGTAATATGGGAGTTTTTCATGCATTATTTTTATTTATATTTTTTTTCTTCAAGCAGCTTCTGAATGTTGTATTTGCATATGGATGCTTTTAAAAAGTGTACTGAAGATATGACATCTGTTAGCCTCTGCTGTTTTGTATTCTGCTTTCTATTAATCTGTGAACTTGATCAGGATGAGAAGCAGAATGAGATAGGCTGGGAGTGTCCGGAGATCCAAAGTATATATAAATTTGTCCATTTTTGTCTTACTGGCTGCCC
>NW_021439754.1:0-293 GCF_001605985.2 Dendrobium catenatum | reverse complement strand
GGAGGAGATTGAGAAGCTAGTCAGGGAGATGATGGAGGCGAGGGTCATCCAACCTAGCGTGAGCCCTTTTTTGAGCCCAGTACTATTGGTGAAGAAGAAGGACGATAGCTGGCGATTTTGTGTTGATTATCGGGCTCTCAACAAGGAGACTGTTCTAGACAAATTTCCAATCCCCGTTAGTGAAGAGCTTCTTGATGAGTTGGGAGGTGCTACAATGTTCTCCAAGCTTGATTTGAAGTCAGGGTATCACCAGATTCGGATGAGGAGGGAGGACATTCCCAAGACTGCTTTCA
>NW_021439753.1:0-272 GCF_001605985.2 Dendrobium catenatum | reverse complement strand
ATTTTGAGCTTGCAGAACCTCAGTCAAACTACGTTCACCAAAATATGTCTCGTATCTTTCGGGATCTTTGAGAGCCTGAATCAGAGTCTCTCGAAGGTCTTTAGACATTACCAGGGCGTCGTATATGCTGAGTTGTGCTGGGATTTTTCTCAGATGGGATAAAATATTATAATCTATCGCATTGGCTGGAGTCTTCTTCTTCTTAAAATCTTTAGGGATAATATCATCGTTAATGATTATCTCTTTCTCCTTGTCTTTGTTGGAGACCCCTT
>NW_021439752.1:0-237 GCF_001605985.2 Dendrobium catenatum | reverse complement strand
AGAAGGGCCTCATTTGTAATTGACTGCAAGTACTAGTGGATTCATTCAAACTGGGCCAGGCTCTATGATTTTTCCCCCTTTTCAGGGGTTTCCACGTAAAAACTCTGATGTCTCTTATGAACGCTACACCCTATCTCTTATCTGCTTGTGTACTGGATCTTTGTACAACACTAAGACATTAAAATATATATTTCTCTACCGCCGTGAATACTCCATGATGTAACAGTTTGGTGTCGT
>NW_021439751.1:0-218 GCF_001605985.2 Dendrobium catenatum | reverse complement strand
GAATCAGATAAAAGGAAGCACTCCCCTTGCCCTTCTCATGGATGTTGGCCACTTTGCCATGCTCATTACATGCTACTCCCCTGAAGTGGCCACGACAAGGGTCATCTCTAGGAGTCCACGAAGACAAGTAATGACCATTGGGTTTAAGGCAAGACTTGAGTTCCATTAGAGCTCCAAGTTTAAGGTTTCCTTGGATGAGATGGAAGGAAAAGAGCAGA
>NW_021439750.1:0-1392 GCF_001605985.2 Dendrobium catenatum | reverse complement strand
CTCTTCATTTGAAATTATTAGTTATTCAGATTCTAACTTTACAGGCTGTAGGGTGGATAGGAAAAGTACTTCTGAAAAATATCAATTCATTGGAAATTCATTAGTTTTATGGTCCAGTAGAAAATAAAATTCAGTGGCCCTATCTACTGCAGAAGCTGAATATATTGCTTTAGGAAGTTATGTGGCACAAATTCTTTGGCTAAAACAATATTTGATTGATTTAGGATTAACTATAGGCATTATACCAATTTATTGTGATAATTCTATTGCTATCTATATTTCTAAAAATCCTATTCAACATTCAAGAACCAAACACATTGACTTAAGGCATCATTTCATAAGGGATCATGTATCCAAGGGAGAAATTGAACCTACCCATATTTCAACTGAAAATCAACTTGTAGACATTTTTACAAAACCTTTAGCCTTTGATACTTTTAGTACATTAAGAAAAAATCTTGGAGTGATTGATTTAAATGCTTAGATAAAAATGTTTTTCTGCAACATTGATATTTTTTTTTTGTTTTGTGTTCATTGTGTTTTCTAGTTTGTTTATGTGATATTTTCTTGTTAAAAAGGCATGTGTTTAAGTATTGTCTTATTTTTTTTATTCGTTTTTATTTTGAGTGTGAAAATGTGAATTTGTGGTCATCATCATCCGGGATGAAAATGGTTCGTACGGGATGATTTGTGTAGTATGACAAACTGTATGATTTTGAATCATTTTAAGAGCAGTTTTAATGTAATTCGTCTATACGATCGTCATGATCGTCTGGGATGCAATATTTTTTCAAACGATGGGACGAGTGAATGCAGCAGTTAAATGGATAAGATAGTTTTTAATATGAACTTTGTCTGTACGAACCTTTAGTTCGTCCAGACGAACACATGTCGGTTCATAGTGGGGGATGGTTTCCAACTGCCATAAAAACGAATTGAATTCCTAATCGTCCGGACTAACACGTGTTCATTTGTATGATCATTTTGGTCAAAAGTCTGTTCAAAAGGATGCTTCGTAAGTTGTGTGTTTACAAAAAGCCATTTCTTTTTTGACTCATTCGTTCGTCCATACAAAATTTTTTTCTTATGGGACAAATCGAATTCGTATGGGACGAACGAAAATTTTGTCTGGTATGAACAATCATTTTTCCATATATTGATGGTATTTTTTACTGAAAAGTCACATTCACACATCTCTTTCAAACCTTTCTTCTCTTAAGATCTTTTAATGGCAATTTCTAGCAAGCGCCAAAAGTCTTTGACTAAGGGTCCACCAAGAAACACTTATGAAAATTTCCTTTATAAAGCCAATGAAGAATCCTTTGCTAGGGTTGTCTCTGCAAAAATTACCCCATATAGAGTACTCCTACAGGAAGAATTAACTTTTAAGGT
>NW_021439749.1:0-318 GCF_001605985.2 Dendrobium catenatum | reverse complement strand
ATTTCATTAGAATTAAAATACCTCCACTTTTGACTGCATATCAATATTGAATCAAATATCGAAAGAGTCGAACAAAATTTGAAAATGCCGATACATTGTTATTAAAACTTATAAAACAATTGAAACTTATTCGAACACAGCTCTCTTTCATAAAAAAACTTCAAAAGTAAGCTTAGCTAAGATATCGTTTGGTACCATATTATTTATAATA
This sequence comes from Dendrobium catenatum, assembly GCF_001605985.2. Lineage (NCBI taxonomy): Eukaryota > Viridiplantae > Streptophyta > Magnoliopsida > Asparagales > Orchidaceae > Dendrobium > Dendrobium catenatum. The sequence continues at coordinate 107 of NW_021439749.1, read as the reverse complement.
TTTTTTTATTAAATTAGTGGATTATGCAACATAAATCATTCAATTACATTATCATTCTTTAATTATTATTAGTATTTTGATAAAATAATATCATTATTTTGATGATA
>NW_021439748.1:0-215 GCF_001605985.2 Dendrobium catenatum | reverse complement strand
GAGTTCAGATTCTTAGTTCTTTGCTCTTGCTCGAGTACAAGTGTAAGTCCTTGTTCAAATGGTTCAAGTCAAGTCTTTGTAGCCTCTTGAGTTCAATCAAATTCAAGTCTTATGACTTCACATTTATTTGAGTTCAAGTATATTTAGTTCTTTTGATTTGAGTTCTGAGCAAAAGTCCCAAGTCCTTGATTGTCCAATGTCTCCAAATTTTGCTT
>NW_021439747.1:0-212 GCF_001605985.2 Dendrobium catenatum | reverse complement strand
ATTCCTTTAGAGATAAACATGAGTCTTCCAAGCTTTTCAAAATGATTTGGCATAATAGCTTCCCCTCTATGGTTTTTATTTTTATTTGGAGAATTTTACATAAGCTTATTCCTATTGATGAAAATTTGAGGAGGAGAGGTTTTATCTTTCCTTCTAAATGCCAATGTTGTTTCCATGTTGGTAATATGCATCATGTTTTCATTTCTAGTCCT
>NW_021439746.1:0-266 GCF_001605985.2 Dendrobium catenatum | reverse complement strand
CTGCAAACACAGCCACACAGAAATAACAGCAAACCAAACTACCCAGGCAATAGGCCTACCAGCCAACCATCCCGAAAATCCACTAAATTTTGAAAGACAGCAACAACACCAAGACAACAACCAACCCAGCAACAACACCCTAAACACAGCATACTCAACACCCTAAATATTTCAAGACAGCAACAACACAGCAAACCCAGCAACCAAAGTATCACAGCTACCCAGCAAACAAAACAACAACACCCTAAACACAAAAAAATCAACAA
>NW_021439745.1:0-279 GCF_001605985.2 Dendrobium catenatum | reverse complement strand
AAAAAACATCCTTGCTATTTCACCATCCAATTCCTCTTGCTGCTGCAAATTAAAAGCCTTCTCTAGAGGACTACTAACTACTCCTTTTCTTTTCTTTGTTTCATATCCTTCACTTCTAAATGATAAAGCTTGATCAACTCTCACAGATGAGGAAGAAGTGTGAGATGAGCCATGAGTAGATGGCAAAGGTACCTCTTTAGGGAGTGTCCTTTGCATCCTAAATTCAGCTTCATCAACTTGTCTGTTCAATTCAATCAACTGTGACGTAGTAATCTTAGG
>NW_021439744.1:0-249 GCF_001605985.2 Dendrobium catenatum | reverse complement strand
TAACTCTGTGCTCCGTACTGACAAATCTCTGCACAAATAACTGCTCCAACTCTGCGAAAGTCCTGACTGAGTCGTTGGGGAGGTCGGCGCACCAAGCAAACGCCACCCCACCAAGCTGCTGACGAACAATCTCAACATCAGTGGATCACTCCCTCCTATATTACATCATATTGCTCGGTACTGGGCTATATGCTGCCTCGGGTTCCCAAACTCGTCAAAAACTCTGAACCTAGGAGGGATGAAACCAGG
>NW_021439743.1:0-286 GCF_001605985.2 Dendrobium catenatum | reverse complement strand
ACTTTAAATATCAGTATCCTAATTTCTTAAAACTGATAAACAGATTGAAATATTTAAAATGAACCCTAATCTACTAATATTTGAATTTCAAATGAAATATCCTTTTCAGACTCCCAACAAACCTGAGTTCTAGAAAACTTTAATTAACTACCCTACTTATGACCTATCCAAAACACACCAGCCTTACACACACATAGAATTGTTTGCTAGGACACCACTTCTAGATCTAGGTTAGGCTGCTGGATTTTACTTTTCTGCTGTGTGCCGGAGCTTTCGTGGATTTCAT
>NW_021439742.1:0-214 GCF_001605985.2 Dendrobium catenatum | reverse complement strand
TTGACTTTAACAAGACAAAAATTCTTTGGATGTAGACTAAAGCTATTGCTTGGTTAGTTTCATTTTCAGAATGATAGGTGAATCTGAATTTTAACACTTCGAATGATTTTTACATTCCTTATGCTGAATTTGATTATGAAAATATTTTCTCTTTTCAAGTTGATAAGTGTTAGACAATCTCTCGAGGTATTATAATGTTTCCTATGCAGATTTA
>NW_021439741.1:0-362 GCF_001605985.2 Dendrobium catenatum | reverse complement strand
AGTAGAATTCAAGTTGGATGGTTGAAGTGGAGGAATGGATTGTTATATGATAAAAAAAGTCCCTCTCAAGCTTAAGGGAAAATTCTATAAGATGGTAGTGAGACATGCAATGCATTAAGGTGCAGAATGTTGGCCATTAAAAGAGAAGCATAATATTAAGTTAAATGTTGCAGATATGAGGATGCTTAGGTGGATGAGTTGTTTTACACCTAAAGACAATATACAAAATGAGCATACATGTGAAAAGGTTGGAGTAGCTCCAATGGAAGATAAGAATAGAGAGAGTCAACTTAGATGGTTTGGTCACATAGAATGGCGACCTTCCAATAAACCGATTAGGAAAGTAGATGTATTAAATTAGA
>NW_021439740.1:0-885 GCF_001605985.2 Dendrobium catenatum | reverse complement strand
AATTTGCGGAGCATACAGATGAGGCCTAAGGTTTGGAAAAGAAATCCAGATGGGAATAACAGGGGATTCGATTTCCACATCTAAGGTAGGAGATAACTTAATCAGTTTCATATAACAGTTGTTAACGAAGTAAGATCGATGAGCAAAAATACTATAATAATCCAAATCATTGAAGAGCTTAATCAATACATTTCGCTGATTAAGAATAGTAACAGAAACATCCCCATTAAGCTTTAGATTAAAGAAAAATTTCCTATTGGCATCCAAAGAGGGCCGTTCGGCAGGAAATTTCCCTACAAGAGCAAATTCAAACGGGGCAGCCAGGGATTTGATTTCCATCTCCGAAATCCACAAGGAAGGCATGCCTCTAAACGAAGAAACTTTAAGTTCAGAAAAACCAACAGATGCGGAAGATGAACCAGAGAGCGCATCTTTAAACGAAAGAGGCGAAGAGCCAGGTAAAAAACCAGGATCGCGAAGTCGAGAAGAAGCCATAAAATCAAAAGCACAGAAACAAAAGGAAGAAGAAACTTCCCTAGCACTCGAAGGACGCACGAAGCACGCCAGGAGGAAATTAGGGCGAAGCCCTAATTCCCAGAGGAAAGAAATCAAGTTTGAACTTGAAAGGGTAGAACAACCTAGGGAGAAATCAACTTCCATTTTGCCAATGTCATCATCCTTCAAAGCTTCTCCATCATTATTATTTGCAGCTACGCAAGACTAATTAATTATTTAATTAATGTCCCAAAATTACTAATTATATTTCAAATGCTCAGCATGTATTTTCTTAGTTGAATCATTTTTATGTTATTTGATTTTTTTTGTCAAGAGTTTTTGTTCAACTATAAGTTATATCATTTAGTAATTTAATTATATTAAAAATAT
>NW_021439739.1:0-233 GCF_001605985.2 Dendrobium catenatum | reverse complement strand
TCTGGACTTTGGAGTCCGCTGCTTTGAAGAGAACCCCGTTTGAGGTCGTCAGTGTAGTGGACTTGTTATTTCCGGTGTCTGTGGGCACCCAAACTATTATCTTCTTATTTATATAACTAAAAAGAGACTTTGGAATACCAGGAAGTTTGGTTCTAATTTGTTCAAATATTTCCCCCTTTTCTACCAGGGGGTGTTTTTTTCGTACATAGGGTCGCCCTTGTACTCAACGCACT
>NW_021439738.1:0-206 GCF_001605985.2 Dendrobium catenatum | reverse complement strand
AAATATATATCAATAAGAATATTTAAATAAATTTATACTTAATATGCACTCCTATGCTTAGTATGAAATTAAGTTGCTAATATGAAGTGATATTTCCATACTCTAATAGTTACTAAGTCATTTTTACTTATTTTGCACTTTTCTAGGAATCCTCCAGGCTTCCCAAGACGCATATAGGTAGACCAACAATATAAAATATGCTAAAC
>NW_021439737.1:0-324 GCF_001605985.2 Dendrobium catenatum | reverse complement strand
AAGTTTTTTAAAGACATCTGCATTCCCAAAGATTCTTCCCTTGCTTTATATAAAAAAAAACAAGGTTTATTTTAGTCCGGGTTTCACAAATCCCTATAGTTCATACCCTTTTGACTACAAAGTAGAAGACAAGGAACAGAAGTAAGGATTTTCCAAGGATAAAACTCAATATTGAACACTTATTAGCGAGTCAGAGGATGAAAAGTAGGAGGTATCGGATTTTGGAAAGTCCAGAGATGACCTCAGTCTACCTTATGTTGGGCTTTACATTTTAGGAGAAAATTTTTTGTTTAAGTTGACATTTTATTAGAAATTTGGGATTAT
>NW_021439736.1:0-284 GCF_001605985.2 Dendrobium catenatum | reverse complement strand
TCTTCTATAACTAATTTATTTTTTAAAAAATAAGGAGAAAACTTTATTTTATTTTATTTTATTTTTTAAAATTTATTTTTAATGTGCAAATATAAATCACAATCACAACAAGCACTGAAAGCAAAAATCATAAACTGTAATAATAAAAATAAAATAGTATAATGTTTTTGAAAGCTTTTGCTTTGGAAAGAATGCAAAACAATTGAAATTATAATTTCTTTGGGAAATATGGAATTAACTTTAAAATTTTAATTTTTAAATCAAACATGCCATTGGAAAGGATA
>NW_021439735.1:0-455 GCF_001605985.2 Dendrobium catenatum | reverse complement strand
AAATAAAAACCATATTCATTTAGTAGGATAAATCTTGTACATGTAGTAGGTTGTAGTAGTTTAATTGCAATCTACCATAACACTTCCTCATGGGATGGTCACTATTAATAACATTTTTACTTGGTCGACACATATACTTATGTATCTAGTGGGAAATCTATATTAAAGAAAACTTAAGTACTAATTATCCCCAAGGCATATTCTTTTTCATACACGCATTAAGTTAGCCATGACCCACTCTGGTAAAACATTCCTTTATGGGAAATATTTTTAAATCATATTTGATTTTGTGGCAAGTCATTCTTTCCTATTTATGAAATTTCTATATTTTCTAGGTTTAGTTTTTATTCTTTTATCACACTGTTTATCAATTTTGTTTTCCACTACAGATTTTTTTTTTCAATCAAGTATTTATGTTTAAGATTTGAATTTTAAGTAGGAAATTTGCATCTAAA
>NW_021439734.1:0-259 GCF_001605985.2 Dendrobium catenatum | reverse complement strand
TTAGCTTTGTTTCTATTTTCCTTGGCTACAATTATCTGTTGGCTTTCATTGTTATTAATAGACTTTTCTCTTATACTTAATTTATGGTTACTTACACAGCTCATTTTGGCCTGTTTGTTGGGAGTTTAGGCTTTCAATTTATAGGTCATGGGCTCAAGTATTATGTATATAATATGTGTATGTTTCTATTTCTGCCTTAATTGATCTAATTGTCCAAAAAAAAATATTATAATTACATTAATTAAGCTCCGCCCCTAAT
>NW_021439733.1:0-325 GCF_001605985.2 Dendrobium catenatum | reverse complement strand
AGAGATGGCTACCTTCTCAGTGAGCAAGCTCCTATAGTGGCTTCTGATCGGACAGAGAAGGGAGCGTCGTCGGAGGAGGTTAGGGATTCGGTCGTCTGAAGGTTCAAATGCAGGTGGAGGATGACGAGATTTATGAAGATCAGGCTTCAGGAGATCAGGGCTAGAGGTTAGCTTCGGATTGACGGGACGAAGACGTCGGTCTTGGTTAGTTCGGCTGAGATGTGGGAGGAATCGGAAGAGGGAAGTGGGCTCGTGGCTTCAGTGACCTGAGGATGAAGATTGGAGGGTCGGATAGAGGATCTTGGGATGTTGTTACTGTTGCAGA
>NW_021439732.1:0-284 GCF_001605985.2 Dendrobium catenatum | reverse complement strand
AAAACCTACATTCGAATTTTCCCCTGTGAAACCTTGGTTCAATTAATACCTTCCTTAGCATCCAGGTTATTAACACTACTAGTGGGCTGCACTTAAGTCAATCACGATATAATACAAATCTACTTGCTAAAGCTGGAATGACTAATTTTAAACCCGTTCAAACTCCCTTTCCCTCTAAAATTCATGCACTTAATGAAACGTCTGAGTTGTTCTCTCAACCTTAATAAACCAAAAGCCCTGTGTGTTTCCCTTTAAGACCCTTAGAACTCCTTTGTTAGATTAGC
>NW_021439731.1:0-268 GCF_001605985.2 Dendrobium catenatum | reverse complement strand
TATTTTTGTGGTTTTGTGTGGATTTTTGTGGAGAAATCTCGCTGTTTTCCGAAGATTGATGGGAAATATTTGTGATCTACGAGTGTTTCCTATCAGATTCATAGTTTGTAATTTTCTTCATAGTGGTTGACAGCATTTCCTCTTTTATGATGACCTCTTTTATGATGAACTGTTTATGGGCATGAGTTGTACCTCTCACATAGTTGTGATTATACTTTTGCCTGTCTGACATTTTTTATTTCTGAATATCGTTTATGGGGATTGAACT
>NW_021439730.1:0-212 GCF_001605985.2 Dendrobium catenatum | reverse complement strand
CCTCAAAATATTGCCAGCACCTGCGAGCCTGTAACGACTGCACAACTTGAAGGGATAATTACAGAAAGAATCAAGGCTATTATTGTCACGACCCGACCCGATCCGGGACAGATCCCGCTCGCACCGGGCCGCAACAAAAACTTTTATCCAGGATCTGGCTTTGGAGTTTGGTTCCGAACTGAATCTTCCAAATATTTAACTCAAAACAACAC
>NW_021439729.1:0-408 GCF_001605985.2 Dendrobium catenatum | reverse complement strand
CTTACCATTTTTACCTTTATTCCATTTTTGTTGATGCATATGCTTGTGCTTTAGTGGATTTTTCAATTTGTTTGTTAAGTCATCGCTTTCCTCACCAACTAAGCAACTTTTCTCCATGTCTTCCGCTTTTAACATTATTGTTTCACCTGCATCCAAAAGTCTTTGATCCAAATATTGCTCGTAGGCGATGAGTGAGCCAATCAAATTATCAATAGAATATTCATTCAATTTTTTTGATTCACAAATAGCAACAACTTTGACATCAAACTTGTCAAGTAAACAACGTAGAATTTTATTGACTATTTAAAATTTGAAAATTCTTTACCTAAAGCATGCAATGATGTTACAATTTGAATAAACCTGGTATACAAGTCTAAGATTGTCTCATAAGATTTTATGCTAAAGAGT
>NW_021439728.1:0-218 GCF_001605985.2 Dendrobium catenatum | reverse complement strand
TTAAACAATTTGGGTTATTTTATTTAAAGAGGTTGTCGATACAAAAGATAGGCACATACATCTATATAGTTTATCAAGTATCATAAAATAATATTATGAAATTTAATAAATATAAATTTTAAATTTTCTTCATCTCCCTTCTCTCGAACAAGTTATAATATATATTCCTCACAAATAAATTAATATTTTAGCAACTCCTTACATTTAGCTTATCATAT
>NW_021439727.1:0-1617 GCF_001605985.2 Dendrobium catenatum | reverse complement strand
TTTTTACGTTGAAACCCTTGAAAAGGGGGAAAACCACAGGGTCTGACCCAGTTTGAATTAATCCACTAGTATTTGCAGTCGATTACAAATGAGACCCTTCTGAGGGAGAAGGCCTTGGATTGATGTTACAAATGTGTGTCTTATAGAGCGCCTTACATGGTAGGAGTTACATTAATCAACATAGACATGTTTGTTTGGTTGGAAGGGCCATAGTCAGCACGAGATGGAGGTCTGAAAGACTGTAGTTGGCAGTAGACCGGGGTGAGAAAGACCGTTGTCTGGTGATGGAGGTCGGAAGGACTATAATCGATAAGAGACGGTGGTCTGAAAGACTGTAGTAAGCAGGAGACATGGGTCAGAAAGACCGTAATTGACATGAGACTGGGGTCCAAAAGACCATTGTCTGGCGATGTAGGTCGGAAGGACTGTAGTAGGTGATGGAGGTCGGAAGGACCATAATCGGTGGGAGATAGTAGTAGGGCAGTACTCTGGTAGAACTCTAGGCATCAGGTGGTGGCCTAATCGAAGTTCGGGCCTCAAGTGGTAGCTCGATAGAAGTCTGGGCCTCAGGTGATGGTTCGGCAAAAGTCTGGTCATCAGGTGGTGGTTCGGTGAAAGTCCGGGCATCAGGTGGTGGTACGGAGAAAGTCCGTGCCTCATATGGTAGTCCGTCGGAAGTCCGATCCTAAAATGGTGGTCCGGCGGAGGTGAGGGCCTCAAGTGTGGTCCGACGGAGCAAAGACGTTAGGTGGTGTTTCGTTGAAGGCGAGGGACTCAAGTGGTGATTCGGCGGAGCAACGACGTCAGGCGGTGGTCCGATGGGGCAACGACATCAGGCGGTGTTCCGGCGGTGGTCCGGCGGAGGTCAGGGCCTCAAGTGGTGGTCTGGTGGAGCAACGATATCAAGCGGTAGTCCGGCGGAGGTGAGGGCCTCAAGTGGAGGTCTGGCAGAGCAACCACGTCGGGCTGTGGTTTAGCGAAGGTGAGGGCCTCAAGTGGTGGTTCGGCGGAGCTCAGGGCCTTAAGTGGTGGTGCGACGGAGCGACGATTTTAGGCGGAGGTAAGAGCCTCAAGTGGTGGTCCGGCGGAGGAAAGACATCAGGCGGTGGTCCGACAGAGGTAAGGGCCTCAAGTGGTGGTCTAGCGGAAGTCCAGCGGTGGTTGAGGATGAGCTTCTTCCTTCTCTTCTTACTTCTTCCTTCTTTACTTCTTACTTCTTCTCTTCTTGCTTATACCCTTCTTGCTTGGATCCCCCTTCAAGAGGAATGAGGAATCTATTTATAGATTTATGGTGTGGCATGACCCATAAATAGGCGAGAGATCAAGAGTAAATGGGGAGTGATTGGATGGACGGCCGATATTGAATCCCTTGATCGTACCGTTCGTCAGACATTTGAAGGTCTTAATGATGTTGGAATTTGACGATCTTGGGCTCGATGGATTTATCTCGTTGAGCCGCTCGATTTGACTATAAGCATGTCATGTTTGGAAACCATTTGCTAACCCAAATTGTGGTTCGACCCTTCCAACAGTGCTTCAGGTCCTTGATTTGGACTCATTTGGGCTCAGATTGAGTCGATTTTGGTGTCGTTGGGTTCGTATTTCTGAGACGTTCAG
>NW_021439726.1:0-231 GCF_001605985.2 Dendrobium catenatum | reverse complement strand
AACTTCTTACAAGTCATGGAAGCAGCTTACACAAACAGCAAAGCCCTAACTCAAAGCACCAAGTCATCAAAACAGCAACAATGAACTGTAGATTGCAGAACATATCAAGAGACAATAGCTACCATAGGTTATAAGTTATAACACAACATAAATCATAAAATAAGCAGTCGATTGATATTACAGAATTCTAGCATGAGGAACCGAGGAAATGAAGCAATACAAGCAACCAAG
>NW_021439725.1:0-437 GCF_001605985.2 Dendrobium catenatum | reverse complement strand
AATCAGGAATAACATTAACAAGCTTGTCATAATTCCATTAATTATCTGGAAAGAAGAAATTTATCTTAACCACCACACTAGAAGAAGAGTTAGTACGGGAGTCAATACCCAACCAATGATCTTGCCTTATTCCAATCTATTTTTTTATCTATTCTGATTATTGATTGTACACTTGCTCTTGCTCCAAAAGGTGTGTTGAATGATTTGGATAAGATATGTAGGAACTTAATTTAAAACAAGAAAATTGGGAATTGTCTATTATTTATGTTATTAGATTCAAAGTGTTATGTATAGGTTGTCAAAACTATGGGAAACCATGATCATTCTTTACCTTAAAAAAAAAAAAAAAGATGCATACAAGGTGTTTGAGTTAATTCTTGTTAAGGAGTAGTGCAAGTTTTCTTGAAAAATAAATAATAAGAGTTGTTTTAAGCAAG
>NW_021439724.1:0-298 GCF_001605985.2 Dendrobium catenatum | reverse complement strand
CTACAAGTGTGATTTCCTCAGCAATGTTCAAGCCGACTATTGATCGTTCTTGTTCACCATCATATCAATCAATGGTCTGTCTCCTTTGCTTCTATAATCAGTCCCAGTTCCTAAAGAATGTGAAAAAGGCTCGTTATAACTTGGTGAGATGCTTAAGACAAGGGTATTTGTTGTAAATTGTGGATTAAATGAAATCCTTTACTGATAATGATAGTTTAGGCATGTTATGTATCTCCTTAATCAATATTGTTGATCGAAGAAAATAAATAAATAATTAAATAAATACCTAAGCCACCCA
>NW_021439723.1:0-217 GCF_001605985.2 Dendrobium catenatum | reverse complement strand
CTCTGGCTCTTTCTTGTACGCCAGATTCTCCTGAATCTCAACTTCATCAGTAGATACCTTCTTTCCAGAGTCTGATACCCACTTCCTCAAAGTGGATACGTGAAACACATTATGCACGTCGGGCTTTGAATCAGAAAGCAACAGTTTGTAAGCAGATTTTCCAATTATTTCCAGAATTTGAAAAGGTCCAACATACCTCGGACTTAGCTTGCTCACC
>NW_021439722.1:0-388 GCF_001605985.2 Dendrobium catenatum | reverse complement strand
GTAACAGTCCACCTGGTCGCTGATGCTCTGCCTTCACCAACTGATAGGCCTCGCATCTCGACACAAACTCCACCACATCCTTCTTCATCCCAGGCCACCAGAACAAAAGCTTCATATCAGCGTACATCTTACCACTGCCTGGATGAATCGTGTAGCCTGAATGGTGAGATTCGTACAGAATCTCCTGCCTCAAATCTCCATACACAGGTACCCACAATCTGTTCTTGCAGAAAATATCACTAGAATCAGAAATTCGAAGTTCAGGAGTCTTACCGGATCTAATCTGAGCAATCAACTTCGAATAGTCAGAATCTGACTTCTGGGCTTCTTGAATCCTTGTCTCCAAAGTAGACTGAATACTCATCTGAGTCAAATCCAAACTACTGGA
>NW_021439721.1:0-252 GCF_001605985.2 Dendrobium catenatum | reverse complement strand
ATATTATTATTATTTATTAAAAGTGCTTTCTAATCTCAGTTTTTCCTATTTTATTTGCATGAACTGCGAGGAATGGTACGGGTCGAGAAAATAAAAGTACAAGGAGCTAAACGCGTCAGTCGCCTCTATCCAACCGGGTAGAGGTGCTACGGGCGGAACCACCGGGTCGTAGCCCCCGGTGACTGTAAGTATTTCTAAACTTAGAAAACCTTTACGGGCCCCTTTATGTGGTGTGCGTGAACCCTTCCTTTA
>NW_021439720.1:0-1019 GCF_001605985.2 Dendrobium catenatum | reverse complement strand
AAAAAGTGTGCAAAAATATTCTTTTTAGTACATTTGTGATATTACTTCTGTTTTTTGAAATAAAAAATTTTGTATTAAAAAGGTGCTTTGAAAATAATAAGAAAACTGTTTCAAATGAACCTAAGTCTCTAGTGGTAGGGGTGTCAGTTCGGGTCAACGGCTCGGGTTCGGGTCGAACTCAGAACTGATCCGACACTATTCGGGTCAACCCGAACCCGACCCGTTTTTAAAAACGGGTCAGATTTCCGGACCCGAACTTACACGAATGACCCGAAGTTGACCTAAAATTTCTAGTTTCGGGTCTAAATCGAGCCAATCTTCAATTTTCGGGTAAAAAACGGTCAATCTCGGATTTCAGGGCCAAATAAGAGGTTTCGTGTCAATTTCGGGTCATTTTCGGATCAATTTCAGATTGCTGGGTCAATCCAAACCCGACCCGATTTTTAAAACGGGTTGATTTGTTGAATCTCACCCGTTTCAGATCCGGGTTAACCCTAACCCGAATTTTTCCGGGGTGGGTTCGGGTCGTGTCAAAAATTGACACCCTTACCTAGTGGTATCTACATTAAAAATATCATCTATAGTACTAATCTAAGTACAAAACTAATAAATTTGAAGCACATCTTTATATATTTTGCATAAGAATATTCTTTTTTTATTCATAAATTAGTAACACCAGCCCTAAATTTCCAAGTTCAATGCCAGACTGAGTTGACCAAAGTTCAAGCTAATTGAGGGGGTCGACCCAATGTTTTAAATATGGAGTAATTAAATTTTATTGGAATGAGTTTTTAAGAGGCCATATTTATGTTGATATGTCTATACAAAATTTGATTAATTCCTCAAGCATTATATTTATCGCAGAACAAATACAATGATTTTGAGATTTATCATTAATAAAATTTTAGTTGTATGATCTTAGATTTTACAACGAATCGTGCTCGATGAAATATTAATCGTGTTGACTCCTCATTTATCCACCAGTTTATACACACTTATCTCAAAGCAAATCTAATAGA
>NW_021439719.1:0-315 GCF_001605985.2 Dendrobium catenatum | reverse complement strand
TGTCATATGTGAGCACTCCTTCATCCCATAATAATTTTAGATCATCAATCAATGGTTGCAAAAAGATATCAATCTTTGCTTTTGGATTATGCGGTCCAGGTATAATCAGAGTTAAGAACATGAACGGAGTAGTCGTATACATTTCTGATGGAAGGTTGTATGGTGTTAATATAACTGGCCAACAAGAGTAAGGTGTAGCTATTTGACTATATGGAGTAAAACCATCAGTATATAATCCCAATCTTATGTTGCGGGGTTCAGCAGCAAATGAAGGATGTACTCGATCAAAATGTTTCCACGCTTCAACATCTGATG
>NW_021439718.1:0-2585 GCF_001605985.2 Dendrobium catenatum | reverse complement strand
GATGGGGTCGTTGGCTTCGGTGGAGATCGGGATGATGGGAGAGGAAGAAGGTCGCGGGATGAGAGGCTTCGGTAGGATCAGGCTGAGGTGAGTTCGGCGGCTTGGAGTCGGACAGAGGAACAGAGAGGCGTCGGATTTGGAGCGTGGAGAACGAGAGCAACCGGAGGCTTCGTTTGCTCTGGTATTTAACAACTCTGAGGGAGGTGCGATCGAGGCTGTCGTCGCAGGATTTGCGGCTGTTTTGACGCGAACGGTGCCGAATCGGCGTGATTTCGGCAAGGTTTTGAGGATCCGACGGTTTACATGTATTTTTTGTCGTTGTTTTTGTCTTCCTTCGGGTATTATACGAAGGTCAACAAAAAACTGTCCGAAGAGAGGTATGCCATTGAATTCAAGCAATTGAACTTAAAATGTCACTTGGTGGAATTAGAAGAAAACATGATTACTCGCTTTCTTGGAGGAATGAACCCAACTAATGCCAACATGGAACAATTGCAACCAATGTTTAAAATTGCGTATTCGGGTATTGAGGCGTTTTTCATTCGTGAGGCGAGGCGTAAGCCTCAAGGCGTTTTGAGGCGTAAGCCTCAAAATCAAAAGATTGCGTAAACATAAAATGATAAATTTTTTATATACTAATGAGTGAATAATATAAAACATAAAAAAACATAAGATATAAAGTGAAATCAAAATATCCCAACAATAAGACAACTTGAAATATAGTTTAACTCAAAATTCTATCTTTCCCTAATCCCAATATTCTTTTTATTAAAATATAATTTCAATTTCCAAAAATAAATAGCAATGACATATCACATAAGAACTCATAAGTCATCAGCACTGTCATCACTAAGGAGTTCTTCATTTGAATCATCATTATGATGAACTGCTCTCTCCCCTTCCTCCTCTACTATAAAGTCCAATGTCAGGCATTTACTTCAAGATTTATGTAGGTTTTAATATATATAGCGTGAGGCGTAAGCCTCATGCTAGTGAGGCGAGGCGAGCCTAAAGGCGGGCCTCAACCAAGTTGAGGCGCAAGCCTCATAAAAAGAACTCGAGGTGTAAGCATCGAGGCGTTTTTTACTGGAATTGCGCAAAGGCGGGCCTTAAGGCGAGCCTCATATTGCGCAATTTTAAACCATGATTGCAACCTTATTAGACTCTTGCCAATGTGATCAACAATGCCCTCAAACTAGAGAAGCAATAGTCGTAGGGAAAAAGAAGAATGGCAGTAGGGAAAAGGCCAACTGAAGTAGCTAGCTAGTCCACCCTTTGGGTGAACTTATGTCCCACCTCTTCACCACTACAAGATATCTCCCAAAGAATACGATGGGTTATAACGACAAGTTGACGACCTAATAACTATCAGATTTGTGGCCAAGTTTTAGTTTTTGTGCAATACATGTCCTAGTCATGCCCAAAAAGGAAGACACATGGTGCATGTGCATTGACAACTTTGTTGTAAATAAGATAAATGTCAAGTATTAGTTCTCCAAGAGCAACGACTATTTGTTGATTCCGCCAAATGTAAGTATTTAGTGAACACAATTAAATTTATGGGTTTTATGGTCTCTCAAATATGCATTAAAATGGAGCCCGAGGTGGTTGTCATTAAGGGGTGGTCTACACCCCTCTCCATGACCGATGTGAGAAGATTCCATGGGCTGGCCTCCTACTACCATTTCATTAAAAAATTTAGTTCAATCACTACACCATTAATTAAACTACTCTAGTAATCACAGTTCACATGGACAACCTTGGCTCAAGCTAGTTTTGATCAGCTAAAACTACTTGTGACCATTGTTTAAAATTGTGTAATATGAGGCTCGCTTTGAGGCCCGCCTCAGCGCAATTTCAATGAAAAACGCCTCAAGGCTTACGCCTCAAACTTTTTTATGAGGCTTACGCCTCATCTTGGTTGAGGCCCGCCTTGAGGCGCGCCTCGCCTCGCTGGCATGAGGCATACGCCTCGCTCTATTTATGTATGTTTTTTATTTAAAACTTAGCTAAATCCTATACAAAAACCCCAAAAAAAATCATGCCCTCTTGCGCTCCAAAGCTGCATTAGCTTCCTCTCAACTATCTCGACCTTCAGCCCACCGCCTTCGTTGTAGCCACCACCGTCATAGTCGGGATCACTTGAAATACACATACCTCCATCATCTCCTATAAAATTTAAGTATTACTCTTATTTTATGTTGATGAAAAAAATTTATGAAAAAAGAAGAAGATTGAAATAAATAAAATAGATTGATAGGTATTGGACCCTACAGGATGAGATAAAAGGAGAGGTCAATTTGTTATGATGACTCAAATAAAAATCCCCTTAGTAATGATAGTACAGATGATTTATGATTTATTGTCAATTATTTTAACTTTATTAGTAATTAAATGTAGATGATTAGAGAACTAAGATATAAAAAATTTAAAGCTAAACTTGATGTTATATGATACGTTTATGCAATTCATATATTTTATGTTGTTTTTCTCATGTAATATTTGGATTTCAATCATATTTCATATAATTTATTACTTATCATTTTACATTTTGTATAATTTTTTGTTTCATATGTATATAAATT
>NW_021439717.1:0-223 GCF_001605985.2 Dendrobium catenatum | reverse complement strand
ATTAAACCCTAATTCACCTCCACATTTTTGCATAAGCTTTAACTTCTTCTTCCACAAAATCATAAACCCAAATTCTCATAAGGAGTTGTCAGCCAATTCCTTAATACCTCAAACCCGAGTCCTCACATTTTCCATAACTCCACAAATAAAACCACTCAACCTTCCAACTCTCAGCAACTAAAAAAGGTTTCAATTAACCTAACCAAGTATAGCCTTCATCCTC
>NW_021439716.1:0-212 GCF_001605985.2 Dendrobium catenatum | reverse complement strand
ATCAACTTCTCAGTCATATTTTCAGCCCAGAAGCCCCCATCTCCCTCTCTGGATGGCGTGAGAAGCCCCAAGGCAGTTCGGCATTGATCGCATTCTCTGCTCCTCTCAAGATACAGGCGTGAAAGACCCAGCACTCTCTCAAAAAATCGCGAACCGCACGAAATCCCTCTAGTCGGCCTCCTCTTTGGATCGCACAACCCAGTTCCCCCCTT
>NW_021439715.1:0-724 GCF_001605985.2 Dendrobium catenatum | reverse complement strand
AAGAGAGGTGGGAAGAAGTTTGTACATTCTCAAGGTTCACAAGACATGCTCTCTTTCATGAGTAAAGGAGACCTACATGAAGTTGGCTTCTTGGGTCCTAAGTACACTTGGTGTAATAATAAAAATGGAGGAGGAAGGATTTTGGAGATATTTGACTGTTGTCTTCTTAATTGTGCTGCTCTAAATCTTCTCCAAACAGCGGTGGTAAGGCATCTAGCCAGAATAACATCGGACCATTATCCAATATCTATTAAAATCTTAGCTCCTAAGATAACAAAGAAAAAAATTTATGTTTGAAGATACCTGGTTATCTTATAAAGCATCTCATTCAGTGGTTCTAGCTTCTTGGAGCAAACATACTAGAGGTTTGGCTACAGATATTTTAAATGCTAAGTTCAAAAGTACTTTGAGATCCTTATTATTTTGGAGTAAGGAAAAGCATAAAAACCTAATTGAAGAAAAAGATAAGCTGAATAGAGAAATACTGGATTTACAAGAAGAAGAAGTGAATTTGGGTGGTTTATCAGAACTGAAGCTTTGTTGTTTAAGATCCAAAATTGCGGAATTTAATACCACGTTGGGTAGGCTTAGCATGTGGTGGAAGTAGAGGGCTAAAATTCAATGGTTGAAAGATGGAGACTCTAATTCCAAATTCTTCCATGCTTTTGCCACGGCAAGAAGAAATGCTAATAGGATTAATTATGTGAAAAATGAGGAAGGTTTC
>NW_021439714.1:0-206 GCF_001605985.2 Dendrobium catenatum | reverse complement strand
TCCAGGCCGATATGGACATCGGCCTAGCCGATCAGTATAAAACTTAGAAGATCGGCCTGGGCACCACCCTATTTTGGGTGCTGGATGATTGAAAATTGGCTTGATCGTCCAGGCTGATCACACGATCGTCCCGGCCAATCAGTTAAAATTACAGAAAAATCGTCCTGAACATCACCCTATTTTTAAGCTGGCCGATCCCAATCGTC
>NW_021439713.1:0-314 GCF_001605985.2 Dendrobium catenatum | reverse complement strand
TCATCCACTTCTTTGTCTTCTCGTGAACTTCTTGATACGTCGGTTCAGGATATCCAAATGAAAAGAAACTCCCTCTTGAATGTGGTGTTATCTTTGCTCTTTGGATATTCTCAAAGTCATCCAAATTTGAAGTTCCAAATTGATAGAGACTCTCCCCTTAGGGATATCCCTTCCTCTTTGGATTTAAAACTGGATGCTTTAAAATCCCATTCTCAAGATACTTTAAAGTACAAATCAAATCAAATCAAATTTACATTAATCAAAATAAAAAAATCTAGACTCGATCCTGCAGGGTTATCCTAATAATCAGCAGA
>NW_021439712.1:0-403 GCF_001605985.2 Dendrobium catenatum | reverse complement strand
CCTGCCCAAAGAGGAAAGAGTGGCCTTCCCCTCAAAGAAAGTGCCCTCTTATCCATTTGGGTAGTCTACTGCGAAGAATCCAAGAAGCTTGAAGAAAAGGAGCCCAAAGAAAAACAAGATTGAAGACTTGAAGATTGAGAATATCCCACTCAAAACTACTTGCGTCATTACTAGGTTTAGAATCCGGGTTGTTGTTAGTGGTGCCCGGCCACTTTACTTTCTACAAAATTCTGGATTGTAATAAGCAAAGCAACTTTGCCTATGGACATTTATTGATTAATTAATTTTTGATGTGATGAACTGATTGCCTTTAGGACTGCTTGCTTTTCTTAGTTTTTTGGCGATTATGTGCCTATTTTATTTTCTCCTGGATACGTGAGGCTCGTGAGGGTGTGAAAATTTT
>NW_021439711.1:0-280 GCF_001605985.2 Dendrobium catenatum | reverse complement strand
CCACATTCGTCATTAGTGTGGGAATTCTTACCTATTTAACATTGCACCCGGTTGCCGGTGCAGCGGCCCTTGCACACTTGTCACTGTATTCAACCATACATCGCGTTGCTTCCAGGGGACACCCTAGCATTAACATAATTTCTTAAAGGATTAATATCATTATTATTCGACAAGTTATATGCTGGTTGTCGACTACCTACGCAACCCTCCACTTTTCTCATTTAAGACTTGTAACCTAACAACGACAGTGTTATGATATGAAATATTAGTAAGATGTAAA
>NW_021439710.1:0-301 GCF_001605985.2 Dendrobium catenatum | reverse complement strand
ATAATTTTATATAAGTTAAATTACTATTTAAACTAATTAACCTATGTTAATTATTAATGTTGCTGTACATATTAATTAATGTAGTGTAGCTTTAGGTAATTTACACTTATTTCTGCATGCATCAGCGGATGATGCAGTGCATGGATAAGATGGTTTAAATGGGAATACGATAGTAATATAAGTAATAAAGCACTAAGCACTACTTCCATTGCTTGCATTTCCGTTGCTTAGTTGAAGGGCTGATACTTGATGTAGGCAAAGGAGGGGTCAAATAAAAAAAAAAAAAAAAATATTTTGACTT
>NW_021439709.1:0-247 GCF_001605985.2 Dendrobium catenatum | reverse complement strand
ACCAAGACGCTTCTGTCAAGCGTTTCAGTGCAATGTAACCTCCTCTCCTGCAGCTTGCGTCAGAGTTCAGAATTTGTTCAGAGGAAGAGAGAGAGAGAATTTCATCAGTCATTTAATTTCATTCAGATGATGAGAGCCATATTTAGCTCATCTGTGTTGAATAAAACCTTTAAAATACATTGAGTTGAATGACACAAAAGAGCTGTTAGCACTGAAACAAGAAGAAAAAAAACAGCAATACAGCAAC
>NW_021439708.1:0-315 GCF_001605985.2 Dendrobium catenatum | reverse complement strand
TCTCAAGGATTCGGTCACCCCTTTTTTATTGTTGCACCAAGTGAATTTAGGACCTACAAAACTAACTTCATGAAAGTCATTGTTAGCAAGGAAGATCTTCATTTCTTTGGTTCCAAGGGATAGATTAAATCTTCTCCCTCCTCTTTTGTCTTCACAAGATAAGATGCAATTGAAGTCTCCACCTATGATCATTGGTATCTCCTTAGAGTTATAAAATTCCAGCTTTTCCCAAAGCATTCTTCTAACATAGGAATCCTTGTTTGCATACACAGAGTCTGTTCTCCAAACTCCTACATTGAGCATCTCCAAGTCTCC
>NW_021439707.1:0-441 GCF_001605985.2 Dendrobium catenatum | reverse complement strand
TAAAAGTTCTAATTATAACAAGTTATAAACAACTTTTTAAATTTAGAAAAATTAGATTTTTTAATATAATTAATCTCAAATTATAATCTAAATTAAGCACAATTAAGATTAAATAAGACTAATAAAATTCATAAAAATTAACCACATTCCAAAAACAAAACAAAATTAAATCAACTACGACATGTATTGATATTAATGAGACAGATTACATGATTATTTTATAATTTCAAAACAACAAAGAAAATACACTGAACATTTAATAAAGATAAACTAAAACAAACACTAAAAATAAACACTAACACAATAAACATTAACAACAAACACAAGTACAACAAGCACGAAGAAAATCATCTCTCATTCTCTATTCTTCTGAAGGAGGAGGAGGAATGCCACCAAAAAAGTTGAAGCAGGAGGCCATCAACATAACATTGATATTGATTT
>NW_021439706.1:0-314 GCF_001605985.2 Dendrobium catenatum | reverse complement strand
CAGGTCTACAAGGTACCCTTGGACGAAGCAACCCATGACTGCCGACAAGGATCCTTTTGTCAGGTTGGATTGACTACCTCCTCTGACTAAGTAGACCAGGGACTACAATGGTTCGGGACGACGGAACCATGGGATCTTGATCGGGTCCATCATCCATTCCCCCACCATCTGCTTTAAGTGAAAGATGGTGAAATTTCTATTTTAAATATCAAAATTTTCAAATATTCAAACTATTCCCAAATTCTCCAACTATCTCAGTACCCAATGCTGCTACTATATGCCAGATACCACGTATACTCTACGTATCTGATTGA
>NW_021439705.1:0-268 GCF_001605985.2 Dendrobium catenatum | reverse complement strand
CATTTCTAACCAGCAGCCCATGCGCGATTCTCCTCCATATCCCTAGCTCTGATACCAAATGTAGAACTCAAGGAGGAAGATCTTGTTTGATCTTCTTGCAAGATCTCTAGAGAGGGAGAGAGGAGGAGGGTGATGTCACGACCCGGCCCGGTGAGCTCGCGCAGGCGAGGCGGGAACAGAAGTCGGACGATAGCTTAAATTATCTAATCTCTAAATCTATCTCTAAATAAATGAAAGAGCCTCTAAAACATCAAATTGAAAACACTAT
>NW_021439704.1:0-372 GCF_001605985.2 Dendrobium catenatum | reverse complement strand
CATAGTCACTAAGCAAACATACACCCTTATAGGACTTGACTCAAGAAAAAAAAAGTACATCAATGAATATTACAAATTTCTTTAAAGCCTAGCCTATTCTACCCAATCTTGAGCCATGTATCTTTGTTAGATGGTGCATAGTGTTCCTGAAATATTAGTATACCCAAAAACAAATATATAATGAAAAAACTAGGAGACATAAATATGTGAGTCATAATATTTGTTATCATCAAAATCATAAACTCATGAGCTCGAGTCACAATAGGTGGGGCTTTACCACCTTTATTTTTCAATAGACCCTGGGTTATATATTAAGTGGTGCTTACTACATGGAAATTAGATATTCTATATTTTGGTTGATTGTTTTTTTTA
>NW_021439703.1:0-329 GCF_001605985.2 Dendrobium catenatum | reverse complement strand
GACTGAGTAGGTTTTGGCCTGCCCTCATTCTTTTTTTTTTTCTGGAAGTCCCTCCTCCTCTAAGTAGCCTGTAGGTCCATTCCAATCCTTCTGTCCATTTCTACTAAAGTAGAACAGTCTTCAATCCCAAAAAGAATTAGAGGTTGTCTTATAATATCCTCCAGTCCAGACAGAAGGCGGTGACAGTTCTCTTCAGCATTTGGTATTAGGTGTGGGGCATATCTAGACAACATAGTAAATTATGCCTGATACTGTGAAATGGAACGATCCCCCTAAACCAATCTGTTGAACTTGTCTTACATTTGTCTCCTAGCTGACATTAGTACAAA
>NW_021439702.1:9385-24385 GCF_001605985.2 Dendrobium catenatum | reverse complement strand
TCTCTCTCTCTCTCTCTCTCTCTCTTCCTCTCTCTCTCGTCTCTCTCTCTCTCTCTTCTCTCTCTCTCTCTCTCTCTCTCTCTCTCTCTTCTCTCTCTCTCTCTCTCTCTCTCTCTCTCTCTCTCTCTCTCTCTTCTGCTCTCTCTCTCTCTCTCCCCCCCCCTCTTCCCTCTCTCCATCACATTTCCCTCTCCCTCCTTCTCTCCCTTCCCTCTCCCCTCTCTCTCTCGCCTGTCTCTATTGCTCTCATGTGTCCCCTTTTTTTCTCTCACTAGAGTGGTTTAGAGAGAGAAGCTCTGGGGTATGACTAGATGGGGGTGGCCCTAGGTCACCCTATTCCAAATGGGGGAATGCTCGGCGAGTAAATGGTGGTGGTAGGAAGGCAAAGTAAGCAAGGGAACCGGTGGCAGGTGCTAGCCACCGAGGAGGCCGACGGTGGGCTCTTGGCGGCGGCTCAATAGGACCGGACACTCCCGTCCAGATCTCCCGGGATTGGCCGGTTCTCGGCACCTCCGGTAAGAAGCCACGGGGAGCCTCAACGTTGGCTCGGGACGAGAAAGCGGATTAGACGGTCGGTTCTTACTCCTCTAGCAAGGGAGAGATGTGCATGGCTATGCTTTAGTTGCGAAGAGCCACTCTAAATTATCTCATGGCGCTACTGCTTGGACGCCAGAGTCCAGTCCACAAAGTTCACGCATACTGAGGGAAGGTTTTGCTAGGGCGGTCTTCACCTCCGATCATAAAGCCGACTGCTGTCGTGAACTTATTAATGAGTTCCATAGGTATCGCTCCTCCTGTTCGACGGGGGCTCTGGACAGAGGAGTTGCCTCTTACGCCTGGTTTCAGATCTGTATTTCTGTCCGAATCTTTGAAACCAAAACTGTGTTTATGAGAATCAGCTCTTTCAGGGAACCTCTACTTGCGGAGTGAGATGGATGAGCGTGCAAGACACTCAGACATCCCTCTCGGAGATGGAGGAATGACAACCCGACCGATCGAAGCGGCTCAGGCCTATCTGGACGGACAGAGACTCATGTGTGTCAGACTCGGTGGTTTCGGGATGGGTTCCTCTTCGGACATGTGAGATGGCCTATACTGGGGTAAGGCGGGAATGATTCCCACGATTGAAATGACTGAGGAACGACCAGAGGCCTGCACTCGTCCGCTTTGGAACGCCGGTGCTTTCAAACAGCGTTGGGGGGAAGCTGATGTGTGCGACCACCTTGAGACGAAGACCGACCAGGGGAGCGTACAATGGAAGGCCCAATGTTTGGGGCATTGAGCATACGGCTTTTGGCCTCAAAGCGGATAAGTTTGCGCTAATTCCTGCTGTTTTAGGCATGATCCTCTTCTTGATACATGCCCCCACTCCCAATATTGATTCTGGACTGTTGCACCCAAGCTGTTTGTGGAAATGCCTCCAAGAGTCCGTTCTACCCCTTGGATGCAAGAACAGGACCCAACCGACCTTGCCCAGGCCTATGGGACGGTACGTCAACGGGGTCCTTTTTGCCTGGAAACCAAAGCTGCAGACTAGCCCATTGGCCAGCCCTTAGCTAAGGAGTACCTTTCTAGGCAAGATCTCTCTCTAAGAGAGAGAGAGAGAGAGAGAAGGTGAGAGAGTTAGAGAGGGAGAGGGAGAGGGAAGGAGGGAAAGTGGGAGAGGGTGAGAGAGAGGGAGAGGGAGAGGGAGAGGGAGAGAGCTGAACTTTTGCTTTTGCATTCATTAAAAACCAATTACAACTAACAAAGCAAAGAGAGGGCTAACATGCCCTAAAAGCTAGTGAAAAAAAGAACTACTATCATCCTCAAGAATATTAAAAAATTCTTGAGGAATACATATATTTGTGTCTCCTATATCCCAAGTAAAAGAACCCTCTAACGCTCTTTGAGCACAAAAATGGGCCGCCATATTAAATCTTCTCTGAGTATTCACAAACAGCACTTGCTGAAATAGTTTGATCCAACTACATTCCTCCCAATCATCTATCCGCTGCTTCCATAGTTCTTTAAACTTAAACTTTTGCATATACTCAATCACATTGGAATTATCCCCTTCCACAATAATCCCTTGCAGGTCATACATCCATTCAACCACAAGCTTGTCAATATAATGAATAGTCATTCTCTCAACTTGGGTGCTATCCCAATGGCATATACTCCAACCAGCTGCTACAATCAGTTTGCCCATACTATCCCGAATAACAATGCCAACTCCTCCTGCATTTGATTTAATAAGAGCTCCATCAACATTCACCTTTAGCCAGCCTGTAGGGGGGGGGATACCAAGAAGAGGGTGTAAACAATCTAGAGGATTGAAGAGTATCCCGTTGCTCCAAACTGAAAGAAAGCAAACCTTGATTAAAAACCTCCAAAATACTTGTTGCAATAAAAACAGGCGTACATCTATCCTTCCCATGCTTTATGGCATTTCTATTCATCCAGCTATGGTAAACAGCAAGGCAATAAAGCAATAAACCACTATTGCTGCATTTAATATTAGGCTTCACAGCCATTTTCAGTTCATTACAGCAGACAAACCGAGGAGTGTGAAATCCCCAACCATCCAACACCTTCAGAATATCCATAAGCTGCTTACAAGAAGTTGTAATATGGTCCATGTCTTCAATTGAAGTACAACCAACAGGACAATTAACATTTACTTCAAACCCCCGAGCATGTAGCCAGCAATTTGTTGGAACAGCATCCATAAAAATTCGCCACCAAAACAAACATTCTCTAGGTCTCATTTCAGTTTTGAAAACAGCAAGACACGGATCCTCTTCATAATGAAACCTGCTATTGTAAACAATGGATGTTAAAGAAGAGCCTAACGGGATTTTAACCAGCTCCAAATAATCACCGTCCAGATCAGTCCAGATTTTAATAGCAGCTATATTCATAGCAAATATTTCACCAAAACAGCTTTGCAACCTTTGCATATCCCATCTTCCTTCCAGAATAAAGTCTGCCACACTTAGTTCTTCAATAGCCACAATGTCACAGAAAGTAGGCCAAAGTGAAATTGATCTATCCCATATCCATACATGATTTAATACATTAATACTTTTGCCATTGCAAACTTTCCATCTAATGCATTTGCTTAAACTCCTCGCCCCATTACAGATAATTTTCCACACAGACGAAGCTCCCCATCTACTTTCATCTTCCCACGGCCATTCTCCATATTTGTGAATCATGCATTTCTGGAACAAATTCTGCGGGTTGCAGATATAATCCCAAGCCAATCGTGATCTAAGAGGACCAATCCAGTCAGAACTAGAATGAAAACCAAGACCACCCATACATCTTGGTTTAGAAACTTTGTCCCATGCAACATATCTATGAGAAGTATCATAATCCCACAGAAAACTTCTACATAACTTCTCAATTTCAAATAAAACAAAATTTGGAATAAGGGAATGAGTCATCAAATAAACAGAAGATGGAAGCAAAACAACATTTATTATAGTTATTCTGCCAGCCATTGACAAGTGTCTAACACCCCATGACAAAACCTTATTCCTAGCTTGCTGAAGCAATGGAGTAAAATCCTTCTTCACCAATCTTCTTAAAGCAAACTTCACACCAAGATAATCCCTCTCTTCAACCTTCTTACAGCCAGTCATCTTTGCAAGCCTTGATTTAGTAGTAGAAGATGTCTTCTTACTAAAAAGAATAGCTGATTTGCATTTGTTAACTTTTTGCCCAGTCCAAGAGCAATAGTCTTCCAATATGGACATAATCTTCCTCACATTTGGAATCGTAGCACTTGCAAAAATAAATATCGTCAGCATAAAGAAGGTGGGAGACAGGAGGTCCCCCACCACAAATTGGAACACCCAACTCCTTGTACATCTGGTGAATATGTGCTGATAAGAGCTCAGAGCAAAGAATGAACAGATAGAGTGATAAAGGACACCCTAGTCTGAACCCACAATTAGCAATAATCCCCTCCAACTGCCCATTGATAAGGATTATAAACTTAGGATTTTGGATACAGTTAAGCACCCAAGAAATGAACCTTGTAGGAAACCCCATTCGTCTGAGCACAATCTCCAACGTCCTCCAATTCATCTTATCATATGCCTGCTCCATATCCACCTTCAGAGCCAAAAAACCCACGGCTGATTTAGAAATTTTAAACTTATTCATCAACTCCTGTCCAAGCAAACAATGATTTGAAATAGAACGACCCGGAACAAAAGCTGCTTGTTCATCAGAAATAAGCCTTGGTAACACCCCTTTAATTCTATTCACAAGAACTTTTGCAACAATCTTATAAATAGTTTGGCAAAGGCTAATTGGCCTAAAATTAGAAGGATGATCCGGGTTCACAATTTTTGGCACGAGCACCACCACCGTTTCCTTCCACATTGGGTCCATATTACCATAAGTAAAGAATTCCAAACATGCTTTCATAACTTGCTCCCCAACTATCTCCCAAAAAAGTTTGAAAAATGATGGAGTAATCCCATCTCTTCCTGGAGCAATATTATGGCCAAATGACTTCACAGCAATCCAAATCTCATCCCTAGAAACATCAGCATCAATTACCTCCAAGAATTGAGACAAATAAATCCTTTGGGATTCAAAAGAAGGCCAGCCCTCTTCAACTATATCATTTCCTTGCCATTTCTGCTGAAAAAAATTGTTAATAATATTGGAAATCTCACTACTATCAGTTACCACAGACCCATCAGGTTGCTTCATAGAAAATATGTCATTATTTCTTCTTCTAGCCGAAGCCATAAAATGGAAGAAGTGAGTGTTACCATCCCCCTCTTCTATCCATTTCACCTTCGCCCTTTGCCTCCACCATGTCATAATTCTAGAAAGAGTAGAATTTAAAAGTTGAACCTTAAACTTCAAAGCTTCCCCTTGAACCTCAGATAGTCCTTCTGGTAAACACTCAAGCTCCTGCAGAATTTTTATCTCCTTGTCCAGTTCCCCTTTTAATTGGTTGAGAGCTTTAAGTTTGTTCTTACTCCAGAAGAACAAAGCTTTCAAAGTTCTACAACATTTCTTTTGAAGAATGAAAGCTTCACTGCCCCTATCATCCACTTTCCACTTCTCCCCCACCAAATGCCCCTTGGATAACTAGCCCATACATCCTCAAATTTTATCCAATGAGAATAGGATCTTCTCACTTCACCCTGAACATTGCATAAAATTGGACAATGATCAGAAGAAAGACGAGTAAGATGCTTTACCTTTAATCCTTGGAAGGAATCCAAAATAGAAGAACTAATAAGAAATCTATCCAATCTTGAAAAGATTCTACTCCTCGCATCTTTGTTATTTGTCCAAGTAAAAGCTGGACCAGAGAACCCAGGATCAATCAAGCCATTTGCCAACATAAACTCTCCCATATCATTTGCCGCTGGATTAGAATGGAAAGCCTTGCCCCCTTTCTTGTCTTCTTGTGCCATGATACAATTGAAATCCCCTCCCACCAACAAAGGGAATTCCAATGTATGATGATTGGAAATATCTTCCCAAACCTTCTGTCTAACATACCTATCTTTATCAGCATACACCACTGCCACCTCCCAATCAATTTCCTTAGCAGTTGTAAGCTTCCCAATAATGCATTGCTCGGAAAGGAAAACAACCTGAAAAGAAACCAAATTATTCTTCCACAAAATAGCAATACCATCTGCATTACCAATCGCTGGCTGAAAAACAAAATCCCAATCCCTTCCAACAAGTTTGTTAATTTCCTTCCTAGAAAAAGACACCATCTTTGTCTCCAACAGCCCAATAAAACTGATGTCATTTTCCATAATGAGATGTCGTAAGTAGTTTCCAGTCTCCTTCTTACGAGCACCTCTACAATTCCAACATAGTATGTTAAGCATTATTAACCAAAGGGGAAGAATCCCCGCCGCTAAAAACATCAGAGAACACCTCTCACCATTGCTCAACAATGTCTTCCTCCTTAAAATTGTTAGCCACAGATTTATCAACCACATTTACAAGTTGCTCAACAGATGATGAAGCCAACTCATCCTTCAAATTTTTACTTCTCCTAATACCAGACAATTTTTGTAACGGCCCAATGAGAGTCACCTCCTTAGCATGATATTCTTTAGAGCTCCTGACATTCTTATTTCTCCCTTTAAACACACTAGCTTTATCAGCAAAAAATTTCAAAGCCTTAGGAACCAGCAGTTTTGCAGGGGAGGGCTTGGGATCTTTGTGGCTTTTCCTTTTCAATACAGGCACCGATCCATCATGCCTAATAACAGTCTGCTGATCAACAATTTGCATATCTATCTGTCCCTTAGTCCACAACATCTCCTCAGGATTCTTCAATACAAGTTGCACTTGAATATTTTCAATATTTTTCTACACTTCCACTATTTTCTGCACAGAAAACTGCCCAATACCATCAATTTCCACAGGTTTATGCTCTTTTGTAACTTCCCTCCAAACAGTTTTAGGTGCAGGAACCGTCACCACAGGCTTGGCAACAACATTTTGAGTTCTGTTTCCCAATCTATTGTTATTGAACCTTCTCCTCCTTGTTACAATGGTCCACTCACCCATGTCATTATCCACATCAGAAGAATTTTCTATGGATAAAGAACTTCTAGCATTCAATCTAACCTCCCCATCAACCTTCTGCTCAATACCCATAGCCAAACCCGAGCCAACAGCTTTGACCTGTATCTCATCACATTTAGACTTCTTGTTAGTCTCCTTAGCCTGACCCAAGCTTTCCTTACAAAATTCAGCCTTATGCCCAACTTTCCCACACCTCAAACAAATTAAGGGAATCCCCTCATATTCAATGGGTTGAAAAAACCTTCCATTAAGACCTTGTGCCCATACTCCCTTAGGGAGCCTCTTCGATAAATCTAATCGAACACACAGACGGGCAAAGGCACATCTATTCCATAACTTCGTTTGCTCATCCATAAGGAGAGGTTCTCCTATACTCGCAGCCAACCTTGCAAGATTTAACTCATCCCAATATTCCAGAGGGAGATTAGGGAGCCTGATCCAAACAGGGGATGTAAATCCCCTCAAAGATTTTGAAGATAACCCTGCAGACCATTGTTCAATCCCAATAATTTGTCCTGCCACATACCAAGGACCACCAATCAGCACATTGTCCCTTGCTTCCCTGTTTTCAAAACAACACAAAAAGCAGTCTGATCCCATTGGAGTAATTCGAGTGAGCCCAAGATGTCCCCATTTTCTCTGCAATTCATTTTGGACCACATAGAACGGAAGTCTATGACCCAATAAGCTCCCAACCAAAGTTCTATCTAACTTCTGAATGTTGCCCCTAGCTCTGTTTAGCTCAAGTTTTACCAAACCATCCTCCCTCAAGAAGCTACTCTTATCTTCTAATAAGCTCAACTGAATTGCAGTAGACTTCTTTCAAGCATTATTTGCTAATCCAATCTCACTAACTCCCTTCTTAATTGGCTTTGAAGCTCCAGCTCCTCTGATTTGCTGTTGGGAGAACAAAACTTCCAAAGAAGCATTTCCCTAAACACTAGGTGTGCCATGAACCAAACTTGGGGAATCACAAGAATCAGCCATAAATCTTTTACCCCTACTCGATTGATCAACAGTCTTTACCTCCACATTACTCCCAAAACTAAATTTCGGCAATGCTTCTTCCGGAACCTTAATATTTTTAATTTCTTTACACTCCACAAAAGCCTTCTTCAAATCACTTATATGGCTACAGTTACCAAATGTAAACAGAATTTTATTTGGTTCATATATTGGATTGTCAATCATTCTGCTCACCTCAATACGATCATTATTGCTCCCCACTGATTTCACATTCAGATCAACCATTTCAGCTTGCTCTGTCCCAGCAGCCACAGAACATTGTGCTTCTGGGATCGCAATCACGACCACAACATCTCCAGAAGGAGTAAACTCCCCCTTCACTTCAGCATCCACCATCTCAGCACATTCCGAAGTAGCAGTCATTCCTTCAATACATCCAGCATCTTCAGTATTCCAGATCTGATCAGCCAGATCCAGCGAACCAGTTTCTACATTCATCTCTCTAGCGAACTCCTCAGCTTCACTACCCCCCAAGATCTCCATAACCTCATCCAGATCTGACGAGCCATCCATTGAACGATCCCGATCTCTAGCTGCAAGGCCCTCCGCATTTGATCCTAATTCCTGCACCGCATTGGAATGGATCTCCTGCACCTCAACATTCTGCAAAACTCCCGCAGTAACCGAGCTCACAACTCCAGTTCCTAGAGTTCAAGTGTATACCAATCTCTTTTCCTCTGCCTCAATGCCAGCCAAACCTTCCAATCCAGTTAAGGAGAATCTCCTCTCACTAGAACTCCCTCTGCTATTTACATCAGCTCCCGATCCACCTCTATCCACCACATTTCTCCCTCGAGCACTAGAACGTGTTATACCATCTGAACCCCTCCTTCACTTCCTCCTCCACGCCCCGATGGGTGACGAGGGGGTGACCGACGGCCACCCCCAACCATAACCCAAAAGACTGGCGATCAGACCCCGCCTGCGAGAAACCAAATCGAGAGAAAAATTTCTCAAGAGAAATCGCCCGTTTCGTCCCCAGAACAATCGTCCGAGAGAGAGAGAGAGAGGGAGAGCAAGAGAGAGAGAGAGGGAGAGAGTGAGATAGAGAGAGAGAGAGAGCAAGAGAGTGTAAGAGAGAGATAGAGGGAGAGAGAGTGAGTAGGGAGAGAGAGAGAGAGAGAGAGAGAGAGAGAGAGAGAGAGAGATGAACTGGTTCATTTTCATTAATAAAAACTAGTTACATGTGAAAGTAAATCTATGGCTGTCGTCCCTTAACAATGACAAAAAGGTTAAGGAGACATTGGCAGCATTCTCATCCCAAAAAATAAAACTCTCAGATAAAGCCAAAGTGGCACAAAAATCCGCAGGGCGATTATAGTCCCTACGAGTATATCTAAAAATAACTTGTTTAAAGTTAAGCAAAAAAGTGATGTCGGGCCCCTCAAAATTGTAGTGCGCCTTATGATGCCGGTCGTGAAGATGCTGGAGCCACCGTATAGCATTAGAGCAATCCCCCTCAATGACAATCCCGTCGAGATCAAACATCCACTCCCGAATTACCTCTCTGATAGCCGTGGCAGCAAGAACCTCCGCCTGAAAGGCGTCCCACTGCTCAATCCGCCTTCCAGCCGCCGCGATGAATGAGCCCGCATAGTTCCGAACCACCACCCCGATACCTGCCAAGCAGGATGGCCGCACCGCCGCGTCGACATTAAAATTTAACCAACCTGGAGGAGGGGGGCACCAAGAGTGATTAGAAGACAGCCCGGAGGGTTGAGGGTAACACCAGTGATCCAGAATTGGCATCGAGTAGGTCCGCGGTAATAGCGACAAAACCATAGCGGCAATAATCGAAGGTGGGCGGGACGTCCCAGTATGCTTCAAATCGTTCCTGGCAGGCCACATCTGATAAACCGCATAGCAGTAGATCAATCCGAGAATTTGGTTGGAATCAGCCATCGCAGCCAGGCCCTCCATCGCCGCCGCGAGGGAGTCAAATTGAGGCAGAGCAAATCCCCATTTCGTAAGGATCCTCACCACCTTTCTCAGCATATGGCATATCGTAATGCAGTGGTCCATGTTTTCCTCCATATTACACCCCCACGGACAAAGCCGGGTGCTCGAAAGCCCCCTCCGGTGAAGCCAAGCATTAGTGGGAATAGCGTTCCGAAGTAGCCTCCACCAATGAAATTTCTCGCGCGGGTGTAGCTTCAGATTGTGCAGCCAACCAAAGTCGCAGTTCGGTCCCTGGACTTTGGACCTATACGCCACAGCCGAGAGCGAAGAACCGAAGCACGACTTAGTGAGTTTCGGCTTGTCTGTCCCCTCCCCCATGTTCGTGCCAATCTCCAAAATGCGTTGCGCCATAATGGGGCCAAAATAGCTGTTCACCATTTCCACATTCCACTCCAGGGAGTCTGTCAACAAATTGCATACGCGGGCATTATCCACCTCCATATTGACAAACGTCGGCCACTCCTCAATCTTCCGGTCCAGAATCCAACAATCGTGAAGAATTCTGACGCTACGCCCATCACCAATATGCCACCGAAGAATAGTCGACAGAGTGTCCGCCCCCTCCCGGATAATTCTCAAAGTAGTGGAGCTCTTGGGTGTCCGAACAGGCTGCCACAGGTCAGCGCCATACTTCGCCGTAACGACCTTGTGAAGAAGAGAATCGGGCTCGTTAAGTACCGTCCAAGCAAGCCGAGCACGAAGGGGGCCGCGCCAAATAGCTAACTCATGGAAACCAAGCCCCCCTGGTCACACGGTAGGCAGAGGTCGTGCCAGCCACAATAGTGCATGCCCTTACTATTGGAATCCTTTTGCCACAAAAACCGTCGCCCGAGCTTTTCGATAGAATTGAGCACCCCACTCGGCACCTCCGTAAGAGCAAGAAGGTAAGCAGGAATAGTGAGCAGAGCCGAGCGGATCAGAAGAGCAGGCCCAGCATACGAAAGGTGCTTTTTTCCCCAGATGTTCGTCTTGTCATGGGAACTTCGAACAATTTTGGCAAAATCCGCCACCTTCAGCTTACGCAAAACCAGCGGAATTCCCAAGTAGTCGAATTGATCCACCCGGCGAACCCCCACCGCCCTAGCAATCGCCCGCTGCTTCCACTTCGGGCAACGCTTGTTAAAGAGTATCGCCGACTTCTCCCTGTTAATGCACTGACCCGTCCAGCCACAGTAATCGCCTAAGATATTCAAAATGCGATCAGCATTATGCCTGGAGGCCTCCGCGAACACCAGTATATCATCCGCATACAGTAGGTGAGAAATTCTCTCAGCATTAGGAATAATGCGGATTCCCAGCTGAGCACCACGTTGCTTGAAAGCCATAGAAAGTAATTCAGAACATAGTATAAAGAGGTACGGGGACATCGGACAACCCTGCCGTAGTCCGCTCAATGCTTGAATCCACGGCGACTGGATACCATTAATCAGCATGAGAAATGAGGCCTCACAATACACAACATGATCCACCGAATAAGGCGGCCAGGAAATCGAAATCGCATCAAAACCTGCTGCAACGTCTCCCACGCCAGGCAGTCATACGCCTGGGTCATGTCGATCTTCAGCGCCATCATGCCAACACGTTGGAAGGAATGTTGGAATTTGCACATCATCTCCTGAGCAATAAGCCCATGATTAGAGATGGATCTCCCCGGAACAAAGGCCCCCTGTTCTTCGCTAATGATGTTGCCAAGCACCGGCTTGATCCGGTTGATAAGGATCTTCGCCACGACTTTATAGAAGGATTGGCACAAGCTGATGGGACGGAATTTAGATGGAGTGTCCGCATTTGTGGTCTTAGGCAAAAGAACAACCAGAGTATCCTTCCAGCTTTCACACATAGAGTTAGAGCAGAAAAAATGGAGGATGCCACGAGTAACATCACTCTTAATAATATCCTAGTAGAATTTAAGAGAAGAAACAGTAATACCGTCCATCCCCGGAGCGCGGTTGTTCCCCATGCTGAACACAGCATTACGGACCTCCAATTCCGTCACCTCAGCCTCCAGCTCCCCACGAATGTTCTCCGGAAAACCACCATTCTGCTGGAACAGAGGCCAATCATCCAGCATGACCAATCTATCCTTCCACTTGAGCCGGAAGAATTCCATAAACTCCTCTTGGATACACTCCTGCTCAGACATCCGTTCCCCATCACTACGCTGAACCTCCAGGATACGATTCCCCCTCCGCCGCGCCGACGCAAACGCGTGGAAGAAATGAGAATTGGAGTCTCCCTCCTCAACCCAGCGGGCCTTGGCACGCTGTCTCCATCGCAAAGCCAGCCTAGCCAGAGTGGAATTGAGCTCAGAAGCCGCCCGTCTCAGCTCAATATCTTGTTCAGGACTAAGCCCCTCCGGGGTGCACTCCAGCAGCTGGAGCTCACCAATCCGAGCCTCAAGGGACCCCTTTAAGTCATTCAGCTCCTTCAACCGATTTCGGCTCCAAAAGAAAAGCCCACGTAGCGTCCTCGAACACTTACGGTTGAGCACCTCGTCCGGCCAACCATAATCATTCTTTGTCCATATCTTCTGCACCAGCTTCCATGTCGCCGGGTAAGTACGCCACGTATCTTCAAAACGAATCCTGCGACAACCAGAATTAGGGGTGACATTCACCAAATTCAACAGCAGGGGGCAGTGATCCGACGCCACACGAAGCAAATGCCGCACCGAGGCCAAGGGAGCCAACTGAATGCCGACCGAGTTCATAAGTACCCTGTCGAGCCGCACCCAGATTTTACTATTACCAGTCTTGTTGTTCGACCACGTAAATTTCGGGCCGGAGAACCCCAAATCATGGAGATCATTATCGATCAAGAAGGCCACCATCTCCTGAGAGCCAATCGGAAAGCCCAATCTTCTGCAACCCTTCTTCTCACTCTGATCCAGACAACAATTGAAATCCCCGCCCACAATCACCGGGAGTTCAGCATCAATACACGAGCCCAAGACTTCCCATAAGCCCCGTCTAGTGTGATAATCCTTACCGGCATACACAATGGCCAGACACCACTTCTCATGAGAAGGAAGCACCAAGTGCCCCACAATCGCTTGATCGAACATCCTAACCGTCTCGAACTGCACTTTGTCATTTCTCCACAGCGCAAGCAGTCCACCCGATCTCCCGCTAGGAGGGAAATGGGCGAAGTCCCAGCAAGGGCCAACCAAAGCATTCACATCCTTTCTGGAAATATCCTCAACCATAGTTTCCACTAAACCAACAAAAAGCACCTCATTACCACCCACAATGCTGCGGAGGAAATGCCCCGTCTGCTTCTTCCGGGCGACAATTCCAAAAGATAATAGAAGTCATTGGCAAACCGAAGGGTAGGCGTCCCCGCCGCCAGACAAAACACCCAACGCTTTCTTCCGTTTGCGTGGGAGCTCACCATCCGACCTTCCCAGACAGAAATCCATCCCATCATCAGACCTGTAGTTCAGCTGCCCCACAGATCCAGCTCTGGCCGTATTAAAAAGGGGCTGAAAGTTCCCCGTCCTGGCTTGCCGAAGAGTAGCCTTAACCAAGTTGGGAGGAACCTTAACCTTGCCGAAGTCCACTTGCTTCGGAGGTTTCCCCAGGTGCTTAACGGGAGGGCCCTTGGCAGTAACAAGGTTGCTATGCAAGGGAGGATTATCCTTCCGTCGCCGACAAGGTGGAACCTGAATCCACGTCCCGACGGACTCATCAACCTCAGTCGAGGTAGCACCCCTGACGGTTTCCGGGACAACAGCATCGATCGAGGATACCGGTTGAGCAGAGGCAGAAGGGGCTTTAGAAGGCCCCCCCGAATGATCATCAACGCCCCGGGGGCCACCCACCCCCAAGGATGTTGTCCCAGTAGGTCCAGTAGAACCATTCTGCACACTAGGAGCCGAAGGATGCAGACCCAGGTGATCCACCTTAGTCGAATTAACACCGTCTTCCGCCCCCTTAGCGAGGGGTGCACGATCGCCTGACCGCACCTTGGCATGATTGCTGGGCTCCGGCCCACTCAGCGGACAGACATCCCTACGGTGGCCAACTCGCCCACACCCATAGCATAACAAACCAATCCCTTCATACTCGTACCTTCTGATAAAATCGCCCATTCAGGCCGTTGATCCAAATACCGGCCATTAGCTATTTGGCTAGATTCATACGAATGCACACCCGAGCTTATTCCCGCCTTCCCCACGTACCAGTCTGAGCATCGATCCAAAGAGGCGTCCCCAGCCGCGAAGCAATCCTGGAGATGTTGCACTCATCCCAATAATGGAGCGGGAGGTTGGGCAAGCGAACCCAAACCGGGGAAGATAGCCCTTCCATGGATGCCGGCGAGAATCCCGGTGTCCACCCACCAGGTTACCCCCAATGAACCACGGTCCTCCGCTAAGGACGGCATCGCGTGCCTCACGGGATGAGAATAAGCAGATAAAACAGTCCGACCCCAAAGTAGTGAGCTGGAACTCACCAAAGCCCCCCCACTGCCGCTGGATTTCGGACTTCAACAAGAAGAACGACACCTTCTTCCCCAAAATTTTGCCCACCACAGCCTGTTCCAACTTGGCCAAATTGGCCTTAACACGGTCTAGGTTGAGGTCAATCGTGGTTCCATCCTCAGCAAGAGCATTGATGTCCTCAGGGCGATTGACCGGAATATGCTCCGGTCACCGCCACGGGTTCTCCATACGCCCCGGGCAGAAGGGCCCCGAAGGAGGGGAGTTAGCCACCTGCAGCACCTCGCAACTGACACTGGATTTGCCAGAACCGGCATTATCACAAACATCTAGCGGGCAACTAGTCCCCATGTTCACATCCGGGGACTCAGCCCCCATCTCAGGCTCCCCACTCGCACCCTCCCATGCAACGTCCATAGCAGAGGCCGACGACACAGATCCCCCAGCTACCGAGTTCAGAACTTCACTACCCCAGGCAGCAACATCTGAGCTAATCGTGAGAGAACGAGGATGTCTGGGCATTGCAGCATCAACATCAAACATTTCCTCTTCATCTTGTTCCTCCGTCACAGGCTCACCCACATCCATTTCCATTGACAACTTCGCTGGACTGAAAGCCAGGTTAACCGACACCCGCACATCCGAGCTATGCGAATCCGCCCCAGGCGCCTTCTAGGAGAGCTCCCAGCCTTGGCTTTGCCAGATCTGATCAGAGTAGATCCATTCGACGCAGATTGCAACGTCCCCCTAAGGTCGGCTCCTCACATTTTAATCTCCCAGCGACCCTCGACCGCTCCATCGGAACCAGAACGGACAGGATCCCGAGCCTTACCTTTCCCCCGAGCCGCCCATGCCTGCTTGGAGAACCGTCTCCAGCCTTCTTCGAACCTCCCGAACCAATCTCCGATCGCCTCCGTTTATCTCCCGTCGTACTGCCGTCACCACCCCCGCCTGAGCGGGGAGGAGACCTTCGGTCCCCTCCGCCATACCCAGAGAGTCTCTCTCTA
>NW_021439702.1:0-8280 GCF_001605985.2 Dendrobium catenatum | reverse complement strand
AGAGAGAGAGAGAGAGAGAGAGAGAGAGAGAGAGAGAGAGAGAGAGAGAGCGAGAGAGAGAGGGAAGGCGAGAGAGATAGAGAGGGAGAGGGAAAGTGGGAGAGAGAGAGAGAGAATGGGAGCGGGAGGGAGATTGAGAGAGAGATGGAGGTAGAGAGAGGGAGGGAGAGAGAGCTGAACTTTGCATATGCATTCCTTAAAAAGTCATTACAACTATAAAAAGTAAAAGAGGGTTATACGAAACCCTAAGCAAAAGAAAAGAAACAACTATCATCCTCAAGAATCTTAAGGAATTCTTGAGGAATGTTATAATTAAAGCTATCTCCTATATCCCACACAAATGTATCCTCTATAGCTCTTTTAGTACAAAAATGTGCAGCTCTGTTGAACTTCCTATGAGTATGAACAAATAAAATTTGCTGGAAAGATTTCATCCAATCCCAATTTGCCCAATTTCCAATCTAATATTTCCACAGCTCCTTCGCCTTAAACTTATGCATATAGTTGATTACAGAGGCATTGTCCCCTTCCACAATAATGCCTTTGAGCTCATACATCCACTCCACTAGTACTTTACCAATGTAGTTGATTGCTAACATTTCAACTTGAGTGCTATCCCAATGATAAATACTCCAACCTGCAGCAACACTCAACTTTCCCAAGCTATCTCGAATAACAATCCCAACTCCTGCTGCATTGGATCTAAGAAGAGCACCATCAACGTTCACCTTTAACCAACCTGAAGGTGGGGGGGGGGGGGAGGATCAGAAGACAATCGGGGGGACACCAAGGAGGATCTAAAGACAATCCAAAGGATTGATGAATGCCCCATTGCTCCAAGTGTAAGGGAACAGAACTTTGATTGAAAACTTCCAGAATACTCGCAGCCATGAACACCGCCGAACATCTTCCCTTAGCATGTTTGATAGCATTTCTATTCATCCAACAGTGAAAAACCGCAAGACAATACACAAGCAAACTCATATCCTTGATTTTTACATTTTTCTCCAATGCCAATTGAAGTTCCAGAAATGAAGAAAACCGTGGAATAAACCACCCCCAACCATCCAGCACATTTAAAACCTCCAAAAGCTGCTGACAGCTGGTTGTAACATGATCCCTATCTTCTATCACTCCACAGCCAATTGGACATTCAATATTTACCTCAAACCCACGAGACAGTAGCCAACCATTAGTTGGAATGATATCCTTGAAGATCCTCCACCAAAACATCCATTCCCGAGGCCTCAAACCAATTTTCAAACATGAAAAACTAGATAGTAATATCTGAAATCCTATCAACTAACTGTGCTCCAAAACATGTCAACAGTCTTTGCCTATTCCAGGTTCCAGCCGTGGTAAGGAGGTCTGCTACCATCATGTCTTCAATAGCTCCAACATCACAAAATGTAGGCCAAACCGAGAGAGCCAAATCCCAGATCCAGATATGATTCAGGACCTCAATATTCCTACCATTGCAAATCTTCCAACGAACACAACTGCTAAGACTGTTGGCTCAATCACATATAAGCTTCCATACACATGAGTCACCACGTTTAAATTCCACATTCAACGGCCACTTCCCATACTTATGAATCATGCATCTCTGAAAGAGCTCTGTCAGTTTACTAAGAAAATCCCAAGCAATCCGTGACCTGAGAGGTCCAATCCAATCCACACTCTCATGAAAACCAAGGCCCCCTTTCCTTCTTGGTTTGGTAATACTTTCCCAAGAAGTATAATGTATGCTTTCTATGAGAAGCATCAAAATCCCATAAAAAACTTATACAGATCTTCTCAATTTCATTTAGCACAGATTTTGGGACTAACATATAGACACCATGTACACAGATGAAGGAAGCAAAACAGCATTGATCAAAGTCACTCTACCTGCCAAAGATAGATGTCTGACTCCCCATAACAACATTTTGGCACGAGCATGCTGCACCAAAGCACCAAAATCCTGCTTGACCAATCTTCTCACTGCTAACTTGACTCCAAGATAATCCTTCTCTTCAACTTTTCTACAGCCAGTCAACTTGTCAAGCCAGGATCTAGTAGGAGTCCTTTTGCTAAAGAGAATAGCAAATTTAATTCTGTTGACTCTTTGGCCCGTCTAAGAACAATACTCCTCCAAAATAGAAGAGATCTTCCTTACATTGGGAATAGAAGTACCTGCAAAAAGCAAAATATCGTTAACATAAAGAAGGTGGGAGACAGGAGGTCCCCCACCACAGATTGGAACACCCAACTCCTTGTAGTTCTGATGAATATTGGCAGATAGGAGCTCCGAACAGAGAATGAACAAATAAGGTGACAAAGGGCACCCTTGACGAAATCCACAATCAGCTTTAATATCTTCTGAAAGCTGTCCATTAACCAGGATTGTGAACTTTGGATTTTTAACACAACTAAGCAACCAAGAGCTGAATCTAGGTGGGAAACCCATCTGTCTAAGAACAAGTTCCAACGTCCTCCAACTCATTTTATCATAAGCTTGCTCCATGTCTACCTTCAAAGCTAAGAGACCCAAAGCTAATTTAGAGACTTTGAATTTGTTCAACAGTTCCTGAGCCAATAAACAATGATTGGAGATTGATCGACCAGATACAAATGCTGCCTGTTCCTCAAAGACAAGCCGTGGCAAAACTCCTTTCAATCTGTTGACTAAAACATTTGCTACAATCTTGTAGATTGTCTGGCAAAGGCTAATCGGTCTGAATTTGGAAGGATGATTTGGATTCATCACTTTTGGAATCAACACAACAACAGTCTCCTTCCAAGTTGGTTCCATAATCCCACCAGCAAAGAATTCCAAGCTAGCACTTACCACTTGTTCACTAACAATCTCCCAAAAAAACTTGAAAAAAGATGCTGTAATCCCATCTCTACCTTGAGCTATATTTCGGCCAAAAGAATTCACAACATCCCATATTTCATCTTTGGTGATTTCACTGTCCATAATTCCAGAAAATTGTGACAAGTAATCCCTTTGCATCTCAAAGGAAGGCCATCCATGTTCAATAATGCCTTGTCCCTTCCATTTCTGTTCAAAGAACTCATGCATACCCTTCAAAATCTCACTTTGCTCAGAAACTACATTTCCATCAGAAAGTTTCAAAGAGTTAATACTATTAGTCCTCCTTCTAGCAGAAGCCATAGAATGGAAGAAACGAGTATTCCCATCTCCCTCGTCAATCCATCTAACTTTTGCTCGTTGCTTCCACCACAACATTAAACGAGCCAAAGTACTGTTTAATAATTGAACTTTATATTTCAAAGCTTCTTCTTGCACAACAGTCAAACCACTTGGCAAACATTCCAATTCCTGCAGTTCTTTAATCTCCTTGTTAAGCTCCTCCTTTAATTGATTTAACATTTTAACTTTGTTTTTACACCAAAAAAATAGATCCTTCAAAGTTCTTTGACACTTCTTATTTAGCTTACATGCCTCATTTCCCTCATCATCCACTCTCCATTTATCCCAGACCAGTTGCCAAGCTTTAGGAAAGCTAGCCCACACATCTTCAAATTTTATCCAATGAGAATATGATCTCCTCACTTCACTTTGAAAGGAACATAAAATTGGGTAATGATCAGAAGCAAGTCTATTAAGGTGTCATACCTTTAAGCCTTGAAAAGAATCCAAAATAGAAGAGCTAATAAGAAATCGATCCAATCTTGAAAAAATCCTACTCCTCGCATCCTTGTTATTGGTCCATGTGTAAGCTGGACCAGAAAAACCTGGATCAACCAAGTCATTAGCTGCCATGAAATCCCCCATATCACCTGCAGCCCCAGAGAAATGAAAAGCTTTTCCACCCTTCTTATCCTCCTGTGACATAATGCAATTGAAATCACCCCCAACTAACAAGGGAGCACCCAGATTATGAGTTTTGGAAATATCTTCCCAAACTTGACTCCTAATATATCTGTCTTTATTAGCATAGACAACAGCCACCTCCAAAAACAAATCATTAACTCCACTAATCTTCCCCATGATAAACTGATTAGTTTTATCAACCTCTTTTCTGCTAAATGACTCCATCTTCGTCTCCAACAAACCAATGAAACTAACATCATACTCCCAAATTAGGTGCCGTAAGTAATTGCCGTCTTCCTCTTACGAGCACATCTACAGTTCCAGCATAGGATGTTAAACATGATCCACCAAAGGGGAAGCGTCCCCGTCGCCAAAAAATTCAGAATAAACCCCTTGCCACTGATTAGAGAGAGAGCGAGGGAGAGGGAGAGAGAGAGATAGATTAGAGATGGCAAGAGGGAGAGAGAGAGAGGGAGAGGGAGAGAGAGAGAGAGGGAGAGAGAGAGAGAGAGAGAGAGAGAGAGAGAGAGGGTAGGGGGAGGTGAAGAGAGGGATGGAGAGATAGAGAGAGAAAGAGAGAGAGAGAGAGGAAGAGAGAGGAAGAGAGAGAGAGAGAGAGAGAGAGAGAGAGCGAGAGAGAGAGAGAGAGGGAGGGAGAGAGAGGGAGGGAGATTTAGAGCGAAGGAGAGGGAGGGAGAGAGACAGATTAGAGATGGGAAGAGGGAGAGAGGGAGAGGGAGAGAGAGAGAGAGAGGGAGAGGGAGAGAGAGAGAGAGAGAGAGAGAGAGAGAGAGAGAGAGAGAGAAGGCGAGAGAGATAGAGAGGGAGAGGGAAAGTGAGAGAGAGAGTTGAATTTCTGCATTTGCATCATCTAAACCCCATTACAAAACCAATCAAAACAAAGACCCCACAACCGGGGCAAAATGACAACTATCATCCTCAAGGATACGCAAAAACTCCTGAGGAATACATATATTGTTCCTATCGCCAACATCCCAAACAAAATTCTCCTCTATTGCTCTTTGAGCACAAAAATGGGCAGCTACATTATGCTCCCTATAAGTATGAACAAAAAACACCTTGTGGAAAGAATTCACCCAGTTAAGCTTATGCCCCTCCTCCGGTTGGAGCCTCCACAACTCTTTGTGCTTGCAACGGTGCATAAATTCTATCACACTCGCATTGTCGCCCTCAACAATGACCCCGTCGACCTCGAACATCCAGTCCTGAAGGAGTTTATCGATGTAATGCACCGCCATGATCTCTACTTGGGTGCTGTCCCAATGTGTAATACTCCATCCCGCCGCCGAAATCATTTTTCACGAACAGTCCCGGATGACAATGCCCACTCCACCAGCATTAGTCCTTCGCAACGCACCATCAACATTTATTTTCAACCAACCTGTAGGGGGGGGACACCAAGAAGAAGACTGAGGCAATCCAACGGATTGAGTGGTGAACCGTTGCTCCAAGTTACGCGAAAAGAAACACTGCGTGGTCGAGCCCAGGATCTTAGCGGCCATCATGGTAATCGTGGAAGCATTCTTGCCGTGACGAATGGCATTTCTATTCCCCCAGCAAAGGTGCACAGCCGCACAGTAGAGAAGAGGCCAACGAGCCTTGGTCAATAGCCCCCCCCCCCTTCAGCGCACACTTGAGATCATCCAGAGAAGCAAATCTCGGAGTGGGGAACCCCCAAGCCTCCAGACGTCTCAGGACTTCCTCTAATTGCTTGCATTGAGTCGTGATATGGTTCAGGTCCTCAACCTGATTGCATCCCAATGGGCAAAACACATCAGCACACAGACCCCGCCGATGGAGCCAACCGCACGTGGGGATGAGCTCCATATAAACCCGCCACCAGAAAATACGTTCACGTGGTCTTAATCCAAGCTTCAGGATGGTACACACTTGGTCCTCCTCACATTGGAACAAAGAGGCATAGCAGATCGCCGAGATAGACGTGCCAATGGGACTTTTAATGAGCTCCAGCGAGTCTGCATTCGTTTCCGTCCATATCTTAACATTACAAATTGTGTCAATAAGGGCCTCTCCAAAACACACCAGCAGCTTGCGGTGATCCCAACAGCTGTCTGGCGTGATAAACTCGCTGACCGAGCATCCTTCAATCCTTTCAATGTTACAAAAGGTAGGCCATAATGAAATTGCCAAATCCAGGATCTATATGTGATTTACAATGTCAATCTCGACTCCATTGCACACCTTCCAGCGAACAACGCTACTCAAACTGTCCGCCCCATTACATATAATTCTCCACCCTCCGGATTCCCCTCGTTTACGATTTTGCTGCCACGGCCAAGCACCATAAGCATGTCTCATGCACCTTTGAAATAGATTTTGAGGCTTATGCAGGAAGTCCCACGCAATTCTAGCCCGCAACGGCCCAACCCACTTATGGCTAGCATGGAAACCGAGCCCCCCATACCGCCTGGGTCTGGTAATATCCCCCCAAGCCGCAT
Organism: Dendrobium catenatum; assembly: GCF_001605985.2. Taxonomy (NCBI): domain Eukaryota; kingdom Viridiplantae; phylum Streptophyta; class Magnoliopsida; order Asparagales; family Orchidaceae; genus Dendrobium; species Dendrobium catenatum. Next base: position 1,977 of record NW_021439702.1, on the reverse strand, counting down.
AGTGCATACTCCTATGTTCCGTATCTTTATCCCATAGAAATCTTCGACAAAGTCTTTCAACCTCAGTAAGAACCCCCCGCGGCACCAAAGTGTGCGTCACCGCATAGGTCGAAAGAGGGATCAACACCGAGTTGATCATCGTGATTCTGCCAGCCAAGGAAAGGTGACGGCTTCCCCAGGAGGTCGTTAGAGTGTTCACCTTATGAAGCAGCGAACTGAAGTCAGCCTTAGTAAGCCTTTGCATTGCAAATTTGACTCCAAGATAGTCCGTTTCCTCCACCTTACGGCACCCTGCAAGCCTAGCCAGCCGAGTTTTAGTAGATGAGGGCACAAGTCTACTAAACATGATTGCCGATTTATTCTTATTTATCCGTTGACCCGTCTAGCCGCAGTAGTCCTCCAGGATTGATGAGAATTTCCTTACATTGGCGGTGGTCACCCCTGCAAAAAATAAAACATCGTCAGCGTATAGAAGGTGGGACACGAGAGGTCCCCCCGTCCGGATTTGAATGCCCAGCTCTTGGTAGTTTTGATGAAAGTGCAATGAGAGAAGCTCCGAACACATAATAAACAGATAGGGGGATAGCGGGCACCCCTGTTTGAACCCGCAGCCCGCCGTAATCCCCTCCGTAAGGGTCCCATTGACCAGAATAGAGAACTGAGGTGTGGTCACACAGTTCAGCACCCAATTGCGAAACTTCAGCGGGAAACCCATCTTCATGAGCACCAACTCAAGAGTTCTCCAGCTCATTTTGTCGTAAGCCTGCTCCATATCTGCCTTCATAGCCATCCAGCCCCTAGTGGATTTAGACACTCTGAATTTATTCACAATTTCTTGCCCCAAAAGGCAATGATCGGAAATCGAACGACCATGCACAAACGCCGCTTGTTCTTCAGAAATCAGATTGGGCAGAATACACTTGATACGGGCAACCAGAATCTTAGCAATAATCTTATAGATGGTTTGGCATAAGCTGATTGGTCGAAATTTAGATGGATGGTTCGGCTTATCCACCTTCGGCAACAGGACAACAATTGTTTCCTTCCAGATCGGATCCATTTGTCCAGAAGAAAAAAACTCCCAGCACGCCGATGTAATTTGCTCACCAATAATGTCCCAGAATGCCTTAAGAAAGGAAACCGTTACACCGTCCTTACCAGGCGCACGGTTCTGCCCCATAGATTTGATAGCCAGCCAGATTTCCTCATGCGTAATCTCCCTGTCAAGGTGTCCAGCAAATTGTTCCATGCTCGCCAACCGGGAATCCAAGGAGGGCCATCCCGTCTCTATAATAGGTGTGTAGTTCCACTTTTGTGCAAAGAAATCATGAACAATCCGCAAGATATCAGCCTGCTTCGTAGCGATCAGCCCGTCCGAAGTTTGCAGCTGCTCAATTTGGTTGGATCGTCGTCTTGCGGAGGCCATGGAGTGAAAGAACCGGTTATTCCCATCCCCCTCCTCAATCCACCGCACCTTGGCGCGTTGCCCCCACCACATAGAAATTCTAGCCAACGTAGCCTTAAGTAACTGCACCTTATATCTCAAAGTTTCCGATTGGATCTCAGAGATACCGGTCGGGGAGCATTCGAGCTCCTGAAGGATCCTAATGTCCCTGTCAAGATCATCTTTCAGCTGGTTTAACATCTTTATCTTGTTCCTGCTCCAGAAGAACATCGCCCTTAATGATCGTTTACACTTCTTCTGCAATTTAGTAGCCTCCGATCCCGTATCATTCACCTTCCACTTCTCCGAAACAATTTGCCAAGCTTTAGGAAACGTCGCCCACACATCTTCAAACTTGATCCACTGTGAGTACCTTCTATTGCCATCCACCTGAACGGAGCAAAGAATGGGGCAGTGATCCGAAGAAATTCTAGATAGGTGAGACACCTTGAGACCCTGGAACATGTCCAGTAATGCCGAGCTAACCATGTGAGAGAGAGAGAGAGAGAGAGAGAGAGAGAGAGAGAGCAGGA
>NW_021439701.1:0-390 GCF_001605985.2 Dendrobium catenatum | reverse complement strand
AATATCACTCTGTTATGTGAACATCTAGGCCACGTAACATTTTGATCCAATCCAAGGGAGAAGACTCTTCCTTCTCCCTAATTTGGATCTTGAAAGACATGTTATTCAGCCATTACTCTCCCCTCTTGTAAACTATAGAATTAACATTCATGACATCATATCATCTTCAATCACGACGTCATGCACCGATTTTGTGTAATTTATTTTGCCTATATTTTGACAATTCATATAGTTCTCGATCTTAGGCTTCGTTTGGGACGGCTTCTTCCTACTTCTTAAAGCTACCTTCTAGCATGAAAAGTTAAAATTTTTATGCTGGAAACTGCTTTAAGAAGCAGTAATACAGCCATCCAAATGAAGCCTTAGTCTTCGCAAATTATTTGCAATGTT
>NW_021439700.1:0-242 GCF_001605985.2 Dendrobium catenatum | reverse complement strand
GCTTGTCACTTCTGGTATTGTTCATCAACTCACCTGTTCATATACTCCTGAACAGAATGGTTTAGCTGAACGAAAACACCGACATATAATTGAAACCACTCGTGCTCTCTTGCTTCATTCGAATCTCCCTCAAAAGTTCTGGATACATGCTGTCCAAACTGCGGTTCATCTAATAAACCGCCTACCCTCTCTCTCAAATAAACTCTCCTCTCCTTACCAAATGCTTTTCAATAAACCACCTG
>NW_021439699.1:0-287 GCF_001605985.2 Dendrobium catenatum | reverse complement strand
CTTTTGGGTTTCCAAAAAGGGCTTTTGGAATCCCAAGAAAGGTGTTTTGAATTCCCATGCATGACTCCTTGGATTCCACCATGGCTTTTTGTGCTTTTGCCCCCTTGGATTCCGGCCGGCTGCTGGTTTCCCGTGCCTGGGCTCCCTCCCGTGACCGTGGCCCCTTGGTTCCCGTGCGGCCTACTTGGCTCCCGCGGCTACCACTTCGGTTCTTGGGTTTGGGATGTTTTTCCATGCAAAGCATTTAAGTTTTTTAATGTTTGTAATGTTTAGAATTCCTATTGGAA
>NW_021439698.1:0-319 GCF_001605985.2 Dendrobium catenatum | reverse complement strand
TATAAAGTAATATTTTAAAATTTATTTATTTAAAAAAGATTTATGTCATGATTATTCATCATGCTTTACGCACGCTTTTTACTATCTAACACAAACCTTTATTTTTCTCAACCTAGCTTCAGTGGAATGCGAAACAAGCATATACATGAAAATGTTTTTTTTTTTTTTTTTGAATAAAAATGCGAAATAACAGTACTAAAAAAAGCAAATAAAATACAAGCTAAGGAAAAATTTAACCCAACCCTAATCCACTGCATTCCTCCTTCAAAATAATAAAGAAGTAATGGGGGATTTCCACATTATTTAGTTCTTCCCAAAT
>NW_021439697.1:0-400 GCF_001605985.2 Dendrobium catenatum | reverse complement strand
CATTCTCATCTTGCTATTTGAGTTTATTGCACAATAAATGCATTTAGCGAAGGCTCCATGAATGGGTTTGTTGAATTCCCATTCATGCGTGCATGATTCTTGCTCCGGACGGTTTGGATAGATTTTCCTGTGATCAAATTAAAAATATGTTTGAGGACAATGCATTAACGTTCAAAACCCTAAATCCTAAACCCTAAACCCTAAACCCTAAAGAACATACTTAATGGTGGGTGATGATGGTACGTTAGTGTAATAAAAAGATTACTTAACCCTAAACCCTATAGGCAATCAGTCCTGAGAGTTATTTCTGCCTTATGGTGTCAAGAATGGGATTTGTAAACAGGCAATTAATCGATTGCAACTTGATACCAAGTGGTTTAGGATCGTAGCAACAAAGGAA
>NW_021439696.1:0-630 GCF_001605985.2 Dendrobium catenatum | reverse complement strand
GGGTCGTCTGGTACTGTTACCAGTACGACGAGTTCTATATCTGTGAGTATGGCACCTGTGTGCCAGAGTTGTGGATGGCGACACCTTGGCCAGTGCTACATGATGGCTGGTTTGTGCTTCCGATGCGGTCAGCCAGGACATAGGATTGCAGAGTGTCCACAGGCTGGGTTTGATCGACATTCTGAGTTCTGATCAGAGGGCTATGTTAGACCTATCGGTTCAGCAGCAGGAAGACCGATGACTGTTCCTCCATGCCCTGAGGGATTTTCTGGTAGAGGTGGTGGTTCTAGTTCTGTACCACGGAGACCACCTACTGTTCAGAGGGAGCACAGTGGTTCTGTTGCTTCAGCTCCAGCTCCAGCTCCAGTTCAGCCACGAGTTTACAGCATGAGTCAGCAGGAGGCTCGTGATGCTCCAGATGTTGTGACAGGTACGATTTATATTTTTGATCAGCCATGTCATGTTTTATTTGACTTTAGAGCTAGTCACTCTTTTCTGTCCGAGCGCTGTTTTGAGCTTTTGCGTTTGGAGTCAGTTTTATTGCCGGTTTCTCTTTCCGTGATTTTACCAGCTGGAAGTAATTTGATTGCTCGGAAGTTTTGTTTTTGTGAGATCGACATTGCTGGCAAG
>NW_021439695.1:0-299 GCF_001605985.2 Dendrobium catenatum | reverse complement strand
TCCGACCTCTGTTCCCGCCTCGCCTACGCGAGCTCACTGGGCCGGGTCGTGACAAGAGTGGTATCAGAGCAAAAGTTTAAGATTATTGATCAATATGAAAGAGCCAATAGGATGATTCTTTAAGTTAATTAAGGTATAGGGTATGCGTGTTATAGACTACTAATTCTATAGGTTAGAGAATGTTGTTTTGCAACTAGAAGTTGTATGTAAATTTCGGGGACGAAATTTTTATTAGGAGGGAAGATTGTGAAAACCCGAAAATTGCCGTTTTAGACCTCGCACGCTTTTCAAAGCGCCGC
>NW_021439694.1:0-298 GCF_001605985.2 Dendrobium catenatum | reverse complement strand
TGCAGGCTCTCAGGAGAAGGTAGAATTAATCATTCTACACATTTAATAAGTAAATCATGAGATTTTAAAGAGGAAAACTAAAAAGTAGTTATGATGGATCTCAAAGTATGTAGATGTATTTTGAGATGAGTGCAATATTAATTATCTATTATGCTTTGCACTCATCTTAAAGCAAATTCAATGACTTTTGAGATCTATTCTGAACAAGAATTTTCATAGATATCTTGACCTGATTTTTTTGCTCTTTTAAATGTCTAAACCCTTATTGAATTACATTCTGATTTATTATGATGGCTGA
>NW_021439693.1:0-208 GCF_001605985.2 Dendrobium catenatum | reverse complement strand
CCGTCTGTTTGGCACTACGGGATCAACGCCAACCGTCCGATCCCTCTCAGTCGAGAACAAATGACTGGATCTAGTCCCCGCCGTCGGATCAAGCCCTTGAAGATCGGACGGCTGCAACAGGGTGCCACGGTGGATAAGTGGGCGGAGCCCACTTGATAGCCGCCTCAAATGATTGCGCCGCCGCGATTTCTGAACCGACGAATGGAGA
>NW_021439692.1:0-406 GCF_001605985.2 Dendrobium catenatum | reverse complement strand
CGTTCTCCCTTTCGCGCTCTTCTTCGGCTAAATCCCGTTAAATCCACCGAACCGAGGGATTTAGTAAATCCGGTATTTAAGCCGTAAATCCCCAAATTCGGGATTTATGAAATCCTGGGATTTAATGCGCGCACAAAAATCGTTTGGCCGGATTTAGTGTAAATCCGAATTAAATCCCACGATAAATCCGATACCACAACCCCTTAGTAAGCTCAGGATTTATGGTAAAGAGAGGAAAAAATGAGGATTTAGCATTGATACATCACACAAAAATTATCTTGATCGGGCACGAATCTTGAGGCAAAAGCTAGTTGGAAACTTCAGAAATTAAATCCGGGAGCATCTGAACTCCGATTTCAGCGAGCTTATAGTCAAACTGAGTGTCTCGGAAATACGAGCCCAACGA
>NW_021439691.1:0-535 GCF_001605985.2 Dendrobium catenatum | reverse complement strand
CACGGCTAGTACACGTGTCAAACTCCTATTCGAGATATAAACTATTTATTTATTTATTACATTCTTCTAACACGGTCTACAAAGAATAATTTCTCCAAAATCATGGGTAGCATATGACCAACAAAGGGCGAGGAATATCTCTGAACTCCAACTGTTGATGCGAAAATCGCTTTAGGCATGGTCAAACTGAACTTCTCAATAAGATAAGTCTTATAACATAAAAAGTTGTTTAATTAGAATTTAAATTAGCTCACATTAAAGCAGTTAAATCATAATAAGAAATTTTCATGACTATACCTTGCATTCGTTGGACTACTGCCCGACGTTTGTCACTTATCAATGCATATGAGAAATTTGTTTAAAACCAAAAAAAATGTGATTAAAATTTTAATTTATTTTATTTTTTTTAATGGGTAGAATCTAATATTTAGTTATATTTTTAAATAAATTGCGACTATAATTATAATTTATTTTTAAATGTACTAATCAGGAAAGCCTTCATATGAATACTATTTCTATAAACAGACAAAAGCCA
>NW_021439690.1:0-210 GCF_001605985.2 Dendrobium catenatum | reverse complement strand
TTCTACCGACACCATCAACCCAAAAGAAATTCAACAGGCATCCATCTTCATCTGTTTCAACATCCCATGCGAACATGTGGTCATCATACGCCCGTTCTTTAAACAAATTTATAAGTGAATTAGTGTCTCCACTTTCAAACTTCGCTCTTCTTTCTTTTTGGATGTGGTTGTAGGCATCCCGCTTCGTGAATCCAAGATTAGCCACACCTC
>NW_021439689.1:0-205 GCF_001605985.2 Dendrobium catenatum | reverse complement strand
ATCCTTGGTTCAAGATGAGCTGAGCTGGGACGATACTGATTCAGGAGCTCTTGATGGACTACCAAAGGGAGCGGATCAGGCTGTGATGATGGATTCGGAAGTGAATGTTGAAGTTGGATCGCTGGAGAAGACGGGGCAAATTTGGGACACTGCAACGTCTGGAGCTCTTGGTAAAATGCCGGATGTGTTGATGTAGGCTGAGGTG
>NW_021439688.1:0-589 GCF_001605985.2 Dendrobium catenatum | reverse complement strand
CCCCCCACACACACACACACACACACACACATAAAAGAAATAAAGAATGAAAGGTCTATTTATAATTTTTTTTTAGTGGCATGGCAAGTAAATAGGGAGAAGATCAAGAGCATGTTGGGAGTGTTTTAATGGATGACCGAAATCAACTCCCTCAATTATGAATCATTTATCAAGCATGAGTATCTTAATGATGTCATAATTTGGCGATCTTCATCTCGTTGTATTCATCTCATTGAAATACTCAATTCAACTATAAGCATGTCACATTTGGATATTATTTAATCATCCAATTAATGTTTTGAAGCTTCAAAATAGGCTTCATGCCCCTGATTTAGACTCATTTGGGTTTAGATTGAACTTATTTTAGTGTCATTGGGTTCCTCTCTTCAAGATATTTAGTTTAACTATAAGTAAATCGAAATTGGAGTTTGGATGGTCATGGATTTAATTTTGGAAGTATTTGAGTCATATTTGCATCAAGATTGATGCCCAATTAAAATATTTTGTATATAACATATCAAGTATGCTCCTAATATTTTGAGGTTTTAGCTTCCTCATATATTTTTAACATAAAATTCAATACATTTAA
>NW_021439687.1:0-470 GCF_001605985.2 Dendrobium catenatum | reverse complement strand
CAAAAGGTCTTGTGAGAGTATGTGGTACTTGGACAGCGGATGCTCTCGACATATGACTGGTGATGCTAATCAATTTGTTTTGCTGGAGTTCAGGACTGGAGGCAAGGTTACTCTTGGAGATAACACCACGAGGAAGGTGGTAGGCTCATGAATAATTGGTAATTCCAAGAACCTTATGATTGAAAATTTTTGCTTGTAGATGGATTGAAGCACAACCTGCTGAGAATTAGTTAACTTTGTGACAAGGGCTTCATCGTGCAATTCTTTGCAAATTCATGCATTGTAAGTTTAAGTAACAACACTATTTTGTAGGGTAAGAGGATCAACAATGTCTACATGCTTGATTTAAATAACATTGAATGTGCTGCTTCATTTTGCTTAAAAACAGTGGTTGATGATTCATGGTTTTGGCACCGGAGACTATGTCATGCTAGTATGAAAACCCTTAGGGAAGTGACCCAAAAAGACCT
>NW_021439686.1:0-279 GCF_001605985.2 Dendrobium catenatum | reverse complement strand
GTCGAAAACGATCCGTTTTTTCGCCGGTAGTTCGCCAGAAACTGCGCCGGAGAAATTCCGACGCAAAATTGGCGCTGGAAATAATTTATCGACGCGGCCGAAACCGGCGTATGGATTTCCGCCGCAACGTGCGCCGGAAACGTATATTTCCGTCGGAATATCTATATTTTTCGGCTGATTTCGTCCGCCGGTAATATGGGGTTTTCCTGTTGTGTTTATAGTTTTATAAAATATATTTTTTAGTACAAAAATATTTTTGAACAAAAACTTTTTTGTGCG
>NW_021439685.1:0-212 GCF_001605985.2 Dendrobium catenatum | reverse complement strand
GTAGTTTTATTCAGGAGGGGTACTTGTCTCGTGTTACGGCGTCACTGCACGACCCATTTGGCTTCGGTTTACAGCGTGGTGCTCCATTGTCAGAGGAGACAGCGGAGCCTTCTTTTTCAGTTAGTTGTACTTCTCCAGGTTTGTCAGGGATTGACGAGAGTTTACTTTTGACCGATTTCTTAGCTCTCTGGCTCAGTACCTTCGTACTCCCG
>NW_021439684.1:0-360 GCF_001605985.2 Dendrobium catenatum | reverse complement strand
AAGAGGTAAATCTTTCATTTTGAAAAATAATACTCTTGCTCTTTGATAAAGTTTCTACTCTTTGAAAAAATTATGTGAATCAAACTTATCTCAATTAATTGATGTGTTTAACATCTCTTAGTGCCTTTACTATTGAGTGTGTTTAAATACCCATCTCATTCTTTTGAAAAATTTATGTATGAAAATTTTCGGACCCCAACATTTGATTATAAATCATTTTCATGGACTGATGTGATTCTTCCCTTGACTGCACTCTCACTTTCTTTTGAAATCTTGGTTGTTTTGCGTGCTTGTTTGAGAGCTACTCACTCATTCAAGCTTGATTCTGTTCACTTGTTTGGGAGCTACTTTCCCATTCGA
>NW_021439683.1:0-222 GCF_001605985.2 Dendrobium catenatum | reverse complement strand
GGGTTCTATACCATACCGATGGACTAAGGGTCAAGCCAGATACCATGAAAATATTTGGCGAACAAAGATAAATAAAAATCCAACAAGTGGTATTGGCTTTGGAACCGTTAGTTCATTTGATGATGATGAGTATTGCCTAATGATAACTTACCATCTCGATTCTCCAAATGTCCCTACGGATCCCTCCTGTCCTCTAGATGGGCTCTGTTTGGAGACTTTAGA
>NW_021439682.1:0-245 GCF_001605985.2 Dendrobium catenatum | reverse complement strand
GAATTTTCAAATTATTTTTCTTTTTAAAATCAAATAAAATGATATTTAAAAATACTCAAAAAAATGTTTAAATATTTTAAGTACTTGTAAAAATAATCAACATCATAATTACCGTCATTACCATAAGCCATCAGAATATATATCGTTGCATGCGACCACTACCTCCGTCATTTTTTAAAAGCGCCATCAATCACTGAAGATTATCTTTCATAATTGTCGATAATTATCATTACGAGAAGCAACCA
>NW_021439681.1:0-336 GCF_001605985.2 Dendrobium catenatum | reverse complement strand
CTACATTTAAGATAAAATGGGGGATAAATGGGATTTAGAGGCTATTTCACAAAAAATATATATATGATTTAACTACGTATATTATTAGTTATATAATTAATTATTTAAGTATCCTATTACTAACTAATTAAATTGATAATTATTTAATTAACTATTCAATTATTATTTAAGAGTTGTTTGGTTGGCAGAAAAAGTAATGCAATGTATTTGAAATATTTTAGAGTTGATTGGATGAGTGCAAAATAATTGCATGAATTATTATTATTATTATTTGATTTGAAGTAGAATGAATTTAGTGTAAAGTACAATGAGAATGTGATCAATTGTGGCGGCCGG
>NW_021439680.1:0-275 GCF_001605985.2 Dendrobium catenatum | reverse complement strand
CCCTCAGGCTCAATGTATTGACGCTTATCTGTTGCAACTGCATTATCCCTAGTGCCAACCTCTGCTGGTCTAGATGGTTCACCGTGTTCATGCTGCACCAGATAGGGGTCATAATATGGGTAGGGGTAAGGAGGGTGAGGACCAGTGGATGGACCTGCTGTCTGTGATAATGGTGTGGGGTAATATGGATAGAATGAAGCAACATGTGTCTGATCTGGAGAGGAAAAGTGAGGACTCGTCGAGGGAGGAGGGAAGTGGCCAGGTAGTATGGAGGT
>NW_021439679.1:0-206 GCF_001605985.2 Dendrobium catenatum | reverse complement strand
TAGTCGTCGGACTTCTGCTCATCGATAAACTTTCATCGGTCTTCTGCCAGAGGTCGTACTTCTACACGACGTCGGATTTCACCCTGTCGTCGGACTTCTACTAGTCGTCGGACTTCTGCCTGTCGATGAACATTCATCAGTCTTCTGCCAGAGGCCGTACTTCTACACGACGTCGGATTTCACCTTGTCGTCTACTTCTGCTCGTC
>NW_021439678.1:0-205 GCF_001605985.2 Dendrobium catenatum | reverse complement strand
ATGAATCCTTTCACTACACGGATCTTGGGTCGTTATAGGTTGCTCCAAGCAAGGATCCACGTCATCTTATCTGGTTGTCATCCTGGTTCCTTGGAGGTTCTAGAGATGTCTACTTTAGCAATTGGTCGAGGTTCTTTGCCTGCTTCAGGAGGAAGCAAAAGGAGTTGGGTTCTTTGTCTGCTTAAGGACGAAGTGAAAGAAGTTG
>NW_021439677.1:0-293 GCF_001605985.2 Dendrobium catenatum | reverse complement strand
CTTATGATTAGCATATATTATTATTATAACCTTAATTAAATCTAATTAAAATTAAACAATCAATTAACAAGAGTTTCAAATATATTAATGATAATTCAAATAAAAATACACGAAATCTTCATGATCATTAACAACCAAATCATAATTAACACACATAAACACTAAGAGATTAAATTTGAACATAAATCTAAAATTGGATCTAATTAATATTTTAATCAATTTATAATCAAATAAATTATTAAAATTTAAACAAAATCTTTAAAATTAAATAAATCATTAACATTTTAAATAAA
>NW_021439676.1:0-235 GCF_001605985.2 Dendrobium catenatum | reverse complement strand
AGTCTGTTAGAAGCAACCTCCAAAAGTTTTTGAAAATTGAAAGCCACCAGCCTCCTCAGTGTTAATTTCACACCTAGATAATCCATCTCCTTCACAATTCTGAACTTAAGTTTCTTTGATATCCTTCTCTGGATAATTCTATTGGTATGCTTCTCAAAAATGATCATTGATTTCATGGAGTTCACCCTTTGTCCCGTTCAATTACAATAATTAGAAATAATGCTTTTTAACTCCT
>NW_021439675.1:0-228 GCF_001605985.2 Dendrobium catenatum | reverse complement strand
GATTCGGCACTATGACCCCATTCCGGAAAGCTTTTTTCGAGCCGGATGGGGCACCGATACGCCATAGGCCCATCGGCCGGCCATGCGGAGCGAAAAAATGCATTTTGACCCCCTACGCTCTGTCGGAATGAAGATGCGTCAAAATCATCTCTCCACGCCATCAACTTAAGAATAATTTCAGACCATATTTATACGGGTGCGACCATACCAGCACTAGTGCACCGGTTC
>NW_021439674.1:0-420 GCF_001605985.2 Dendrobium catenatum | reverse complement strand
TGCATCTTGCTCCTCCTGTGGCCCGAGAAGAACTTATGGGAGACTCTCTAAGGGGGAGACCCTTCTACATCCGTGACCTTGAAGGTACTCGGCCTTCTCCAGGAGGGAGAAAAATGAGAAGGTACTCTTCCATCACCAGGAGGGTGAAAATAGCGCATGACACTCCGCCACGCCGAGTTGGTGAAAGTGAGTCTTGTAAGGGCTTCTCCGTCTTGCCGAGGGGGGAAAAATGTGAGCTATAATTTGTAGAGAAATTCCCCTAGCAGAGGACTCTAGCGAGTGGACGTAGGTCATTGTTTGACCGAACCACTATAAAATTCTGGTGTACTTTTTCCTTATCATTTTTTATTATTTGCTTGCACTTTATTTTCATAATATTTGCTTGGTGAAAATTGTAAAAGAAAAAAAGGATTTCATTAT
>NW_021439673.1:0-451 GCF_001605985.2 Dendrobium catenatum | reverse complement strand
CACCGAAGGACATTAGAAGATTACATTCACCCAAATCCTTATCAAGCTACTTATTTATTTTTCTACTCATTTAAATGATGAAATAATCTTGAGTGTTTTCTCCCTCTTTTAATATTTAGATGTAAGTTTGAAGTTGGATACTCTATGCCTAAAATAATATTAGTGGCTCATTGAAAATATCAAGAATATCACAAATTTTTTCAATGTTGTCCCATTCTTCATAAGTGAGATAATTGTGATATATTGTTTCTAATTCACTATATGAAGAAAAATGCTTCACCTAATTGAAGAGCAATAAGTTGCATGCAGCAAATCAAGTTTCAACAGTAGGACAATCTTTAACAAGATTCATGGTGGGTAGGGCTACAAATGAACCGAGTCGAGATGAGTATGTGAGTGTTCATGTTTGAGTTCATTTATTATTAGCTTTATTGTTTGTGTTAATATTTGA
>NW_021439672.1:0-358 GCF_001605985.2 Dendrobium catenatum | reverse complement strand
GTAATATTCTATCTTTTTTAACTAATAAATTTAATAAATAAAATTTTTAAAATTGTGAATATCGATTTTAATACCAGATGAAAAAAATTGAGGGAAAAATAAAAAAATTGAAATTATGCCCCCTATAAATTTTTTTTTGGCTCTGTCACTGTTATCGTGAACGAGTTTTTTTATTTTTGAATGCTTAAAAACACAAATCAGAAAACAACTAATCACTTAAATACTTGTATTACTGGACAAATTATCTCTTAATCTACACAATTTCTCGGCATCTTCTTCATCATATCTACGCTAATATAATAAACAGAAGAGGGAAAAATATTGATTAAACATTTCAACAGAAGTATTTCAACAATCA
>NW_021439671.1:0-342 GCF_001605985.2 Dendrobium catenatum | reverse complement strand
TCTTACTCTCTCTCTCTATTGATTGAATATATCTGAAGGTGGAGTAAGAGATTGGGACTTCGATTGGATTGACTGCTGGGTTCGATCAATGGCAGCTGTGGATAGGGAGTTGGAAGTAGCTTCTAAGTGAGGATGGAACATCGACTTTGGGTATGAGGGTAGCATGAAGTAACTTAAAGGAGTTTGGTTTGAGTTCGGTCGTGGGTTAAGTGCAAGAGGGTGATGAGTGTGCCAGATTAATATGTTCGATTTAAAAGGGCAATGGCAGAGGTCTATGGGAGTTCCTCACATATATGGAGTCAAAGAAATAAAGAGCTTATACCATCATCACTTCAATAATGA
>NW_021439670.1:0-237 GCF_001605985.2 Dendrobium catenatum | reverse complement strand
TTTATATTTTTATTGAAATTTGAAATATAAAATTTTATTATTCATCATTCTTGCAATGATTTTCTTTATCTCAATATCTAAATTGAATCATGTCTTTGATAAATTCTTCTTAGTTATAATGTTATATCACTTCTTAAATTCTATGATTTTTTATGATTTGCCTAATATTTTTAATTTTATTTTCATACCCTTTATAAATCACTTTCAAGATTAAATTATCAAATGAATTTCATATGA
>NW_021439669.1:0-225 GCF_001605985.2 Dendrobium catenatum | reverse complement strand
GAAGGATCGGAGGGGTAGGGCGCGACTTGGAGGAGTTCGGCCGTGGAGAAGGTAATGGCTGTTGGGGTTCCGATAGAGGGGCGACTGGGTTCGGCCGGCTTTAGAGTTCGCCGGGATGCAGAGAGCGGGAGAGGAGAGGTATCAGGAGAGGAAGAAGTATCGGGAGAGGCTTGGAGGCTTCGGGGTCGGAGAGCAGGCAGAGTAGCGAATGGGAGATGAGCAGTG
>NW_021439668.1:0-295 GCF_001605985.2 Dendrobium catenatum | reverse complement strand
TCCTCTGGTTCAGTCTTAGAGGAATAAGTACCAGATTTTACCCAGAATGCCTTTTGGATTCTCTTCTTCTCCTTCTTAAACTTAGAATTTTCCTCAATCTTTTCCTTGCTTGTGTTATCTTGAAGTGTTGGCCAATCGGCTCTCACATGTCCAGGTTTTCTGCATTCAAAACAAACAACATCAGAGGATCCTTTAACATGTTTGTGATCCTTACCTTTTCTCCAATTTTGATGGTGCTTTTGTTTCTTCCTTAGAAAACTTTTGAATTGCCTAGTGATGAAGGCAACTTCATCGC
>NW_021439667.1:0-275 GCF_001605985.2 Dendrobium catenatum | reverse complement strand
ATCGTGAGATCGGCCTGGATGATCAAACCAAATTTCAATCGTTCAGGAGTGTATCAAAGACGATGCTCTGGCCGATCTTCTAAGTTTTGTAGTAATCGGCCAGGCCGATGTCCATATCAGCCTGGACGATAAAGTCGGCAACTTGTAATTAATGAGCTCCTTTTCTATTTAAGAGCTCATGTTCAATGTTTTAGGAGACCTTTGGCTGCTGCCTTGAACTGAGAAGACCTTGAGGAGAGAAGAGAGAGAGGGAGAGAGAGAGAGAGGATCTTGTG
>NW_021439666.1:0-14255 GCF_001605985.2 Dendrobium catenatum | reverse complement strand
TATGGTATCCTTAGTAGCTTTATTTGGGAAGACATACCTTTGGATAAGATTCCTCCTTCATTTGTTCAATTGGTGAAGGAGGAATCCTGCTTGTAGTTCTTTTTCTATTGTTCTTTTTTTAATGCATTTATGCTTCTTCAAAAAAAAAGATAAAAAATATAAAAAATAGTACAAAAAATATTTATAATGAACAAAACAAAATAAAAAATATATATGCATACATTAACTACAATACATAAACACACAACCAAAACTTTAAACCTCATCTTGCTCTTGGTCTGATGATTCAGAAACTAGGTCTGCTATGAGAATTTTTACTTTTTACCATTTGCCCTTATTGCATTTTGCTTATTTTTATCATTTTTCTTTGATGGAAGAGTTTTTTAATTAGGGCATTCATTTTTTATATATCCGAGTTTCCTACACCCAAAGTAAATAATAAGAAAAAAAATCTTAGCATTCTTACCATTTGTATCTTTATTACACTTTTGTTGATGTTGATATTTATGCTTCAATAGTTTTTCAAATTCACTTATTATTGAGGCAATCTTCTTGCTCTCATTATTTACTAAGTCATTCTTATCCATCTCTTCAGCTTTTAGTGCTATTATTTAACCTGCATCCAAACATCTTTGACCCAAACTTTACTCATAGGTAATGAGTGGGTCAATCAAATTATCAATAGAATATTCATTCAAAATTTTTGATTCACTCATAGCAATGACTTTGGCATCAAACTTATTAAGTAGACAATATTGAATTTTATTGACTTTTTTAAAGTTTGAAAGTTCATTACATGGGGTGTGTAATGATGTCAATATTTGAGTAAATCTAGTATACATAACTATGATAGTCTCATAAGGTTTCAAGCAAAATAGTTCATAATCATGCATTAAAATATTCAACTTGGATTGCTTGACTTCACTAGTATCTTTGTAAATAGTATTTAATATATTCCAAATTTCCTATCCAGTAATGCATGTGGATACTAACATATAATATTTAAAATTCAAAGCATAGAAAAATAGTTTAAATATTTAGCATTCAATTGAGCATTGATTTATTCTACTCTACTCCACTCAGCAAAAGGAATATCCATTTTGACTCCATCTACAATACGTAATGGTATAGAATAACTATTTTTAATCATATATCACATTCGATAATCAATTGATTATAAGAAAGTAGATATGCAAATTTTTAAAAAATAAAAAGAAATATTTTCAAATAAAGGTGGTCGTGTAATTGAATATCCTTCCATAATGTTATGATTATAAAAATTAGCCATTGATACTTTTTCAAAAGTTTTCTAAAACATAATTTATGAATCGTTCATGAGGGTTGTGAAACCCTAAAGAACTAGTCCTGAGGATACTCAAAAGGGGGGTAAATTGAATATTTAAAAAGCCTCCTTTTAACAAATAGAAAATTCCCTTCTTAAAGCCTTTTCAACATCTAAAAATAGATAATCAATAAAACATAATATCAATCATAAATTTTTAACCAAGTAGTTATATCCAAAATAAAAACATAAAAAATAAAATTAGAAAGAACACATCAGATTTATAGTGGTTTGGTCCAACCTGACCTACGTCCACTCCCTCGAGGCACCCTCCGAGTATTATACTAAAACCTTTTTGTTTATCTCCTTTAGCCCCCATAGCTAGGCAAAAAATCCCTTACAAAATCACTTTCACCTTCCCGGTGTAGTAGAGTAGTTGAGTCCTTTAACACCAAAGATATCTTCTTCTACCCAAAACTTCCCTCAAGATGAACCTTATATTCGATGGTACTTAGGTATAAGCTTGTCAGAGCTTCCATGTGAAATACCCTCTACACTCCCTTGAAACCTCCTCCAAGGATCTTTTCCCTCTCAAACTCCACCCTTTTCTCTCATCCTTTCAAGTTCTCTCTTCAAATTTTCTCCAGAAGAATGAAGACATAATGCTGCCAAAGACACTTATAAATTTCCTTGAGGAAGTTAAAAATAGAGGGCTTCAAAAACCCCTAAAAATATAATTTTATCATCAAAGATCATCCAATATGATCGCAGGATCATCCAATATGACGTGCTTAAATAGAGGGCTATAGAAAATCCTAAAAACTCCATTCTGGCTCTAAATATTGTCTTGTATGATCACAGGATTGTCCACTATGATTTATAGAATTTGACTTGATAGTGTTAGAAGATTTTTGGATAGTCTAATACAATTAGTTCAAATTTGCATAGATCATCCAATATGATATTAGAGATAATCATGGATGACTAGAAGAAAATTTATGATATTTCATTTGGGATGATCAAGTATCATCTCATGTATCTCTCAGGCCGTTTATTACGATCTTCGTTGATTATCCTAGATGATTAAATTAAATAAATTAACCATAATTAGTCCCCTAATTATAAGATCAATTTAGGTATGGTTATCATAGATCATCCAATACGATGTATATCATCCTGGATGATTAGAACAAAATATGAAATTCAAAACCTTGCCTAAATTATTACTAATAGCTATTTTTCATCATCAAAACTGATCATCTTGGATAATCTAAATCATCTAGTACAATTAGTTAGAAGAATTATTCATATAATATGATATAAATCATACAGTATGATTAGTTTAAAAATTAAACTTTTTGTTTTGACTCAATCTCACTCCCCCTGAGTGTGTGTGTGCATGGTCACTAAGCAGCATACACCCTTACATGACATGACTCAAGAAATAAAAAATACATCAATGAATATTACTAAAATCATTACAGTATAACCTATCTATCCAATCTTGAGCCTTGAATTTTTATTGGATGGTGCAAGGTGTTCCTGAAAAAGTTAGTACACACACAAATAAAAGTATATTGCAAATACATGGGGACAACAGGATGTGAGCCATAATATTTGTTATCATTAAAAATATAAACTAGTGAGCTTGATTTGTAATAGACCTTAGATCAGACAAAGGAAAATGAAGTAATAGTACTATAAGATATGAGTAACATACTGTATAATCAGATTCGACAAAATTAAATTATTAGGATTTTTAGGCCCGTTATTTAAGCTTTCTTTATAGACTTTATAAGAAAAAATTTGGTAATCATTGGTCGTATGTTGGTGGTCCTTCAAAGGTTATTTTTTTCTTGAGAGAGATAAAAGAGAGTGTTTTGAAGAAAGAAGAGATAGGGAGAAGTTGAGTGAGAGTGAGAAGAGTCTAGAGTGTGTTAAAAGAGTGTGAGAGAGGTTTTTCACACTGTTGCTCGAACCAACTTCCACTTGAGTTACTCCATGTGTAATTTTCTATCTTGAGATAAGATTTTTGAAGGAAGACATTGAAGCCAAAGATTAATGATTCTCTATCACACAGGGAAGATGAAAGTGATTTGGGCTGCTTCGCCTCACCAGAAAGGTGAAAGTGATTTTGACTACTTTAGCTCACCAAGAAGTTGAAAGTGATTTGGGCTACTTTGCCACACCAAAAGGGTGAAAGTGATTCTGGTTCTCCGCTGCACTGAGGAGGTGAAAGTGATTTTGTAAGGGCTATTTTTCCTAGCCATGGTAGCTATAAGAGAGTCACTAATTGTTTAGCATAATACCCAAAAAAGAGGACTTTGGGAAGTGGACATAGGTCAAGTTGATTGAAACACTATAAAAATTGATTTTTTATTTTTTTTGCATTTACTTTCTTCTCTTTACTTTTATATAAGATTAGAAGGTTTTTAGCATTGTTATTGTGAATTATGTGTTTGCTACCACATAAATATCTCATTTTTTTAATTCAAAACGAGTTCATTTAAAAAAACACCAATTTAGCTCCTTGGTGTGTCATTTTATAGTTTAATTAGTTTCACAATCAACTATTTAACTTTCGACCTTCATTCTTTCAAAACTATTCTCATGGAAAGATATCCAAATGAAAGACACTAACTTCCGAGTTTGCCTCATCAAAGGTGCAAAAATTTGAGAATACCAATTCATAAATTTCTTGTAAAAGTTTGCCATACATAGAAATCTATGCACTTCAGATATAGTAGTATGCCTCGACCAATCAGCAACATTATGGACTTTTTGGGGATCTACAGAGATACATATGTTGCTCACCACATGCCCGATGAATGAGGTACTCTTCATCTAGAAATTACATTTAGAAAATTTTACATATAGTTGATGATGCCCAAATGTTTCAAAAATAATCCTTAGATGCACTGCATAATCCTTTTATAAAACTGAGTAAACTATAATATTACCTATGAATACAATCATGAACGGATCCTAAAACTCCCTAAATATCCTAATCATCATATTCATAAAAATGGCAGTTGCATTAATCACCCCAAAAGGCATGACATAAAACTCATAATGTCCATATTGCATACCAAATATAGTTTGCATCACATATACTTCTCTTACCTTTACCTTATAATCCTTAAAAAAAATATATAAAATCTCCTACAGGCTTATCAAACAAATCATCCATCCTTAGCAGCAGATACTTGTTCTTAATTATTACTTTATTCATTTTTTTGTAGTAATTACATAGGTGCATGGGGCAATCCTTATATTTCATAAGTGGAATACATGTTCCCCAAGGAGACACTATAGGATAGATGAAACCTCTATCAACTAACTCCTAAAGCTATACCTTCAACTCTTGAAGCTCCTTAGGTGTGATTCTATACAGAGCCTTGGAAATTAGGGTTGTGCCAAAAAATACATTAATACATAACTCAATCTCCCTATAAGGAGGCAAACTCACTAACTCAAGAAACATATTAAAAAATTTTAGTACCATGAGGACTTTAAATAAAGATCTAGATTATATGCTCCTATCATGAGTATATGACATAAATACTATACAAATTTTTCACCTTAGCCTATTCATTTACACAATAAAAATGAAACAAGAAAAAACACCTCTAACTCCTTGGAATATACAAATCTCACTACCTAGAACTAACATAACTATTTTCCTAAAATAATTAATTTGAGCTTCCTACCGACTCAACCAATCCCTACCTAGAATAATATCAAATTTAGAAATGAGTAATAATATCATACTAGATCTTCACTTCCTATCAGATATTTCAATATAAAAAAAAAAACATGCTATATTGGCTACCATATCATCCCTACTCAACAAAGTAACATATATACAGTAAAGACCAACACGAAAGGAAAGTGAATCAAATCAAACTTTCTATCAAAAATAAATGAGTGTCTGGCTCTAAAACCAAATAATATAGGATAAGACATAAAAAATAAAGGTCATACCTGTAACCACATCTAGAGCATCTCTATCCTGATACTGAGTCAAATTTTAAATATACGTATGAACTGGAGTTAGAGAAATAAAACTATTAGGCTCTCTCTGATCACTACCCTACAGTCTTCCTGCCATAAACCTAGAACAACTTCCTTTATTAAATGATCCCTCAATAATCAAGTGAGGAACATTTTTCCTCGGCATTCCTGAAGATCTAATGATACTTTGAAACATAAGCTCAAAATGTCGATCAGGTTTTTCCTACAAATACTAAGCAATCCTATATCCAATCTTATCATATATGAAACATTATTCCATCATAATAATGACAAAAGCTTCACCTACCATAACTATAGTGCATAGGTTCCCACTAATAAAACCATTAGAACATGCCATGCCACCAGTATTAGGAACTGATATAGACTGACACCCTCTTTTGAAATTTTCAAATCCAAACTTTCTCTTATTAGTAGAAAATCTATCATTGAAAGTCTCACCAGTTGAACCTCTTCTTGCTAGTAGCCCACCATTATTGAGTAGTCAATAGATCATTCTCTATCAAACAAGCCCTCTCTATCAACTCGAAAAAGTTTGAATGTGAAATGAAACCAATAGCCATCTCAAACATCCATAGTTCTCTCAAAAATCTATTCTACTTTTTGTTAGGAGTGCTAATCAAATACAGAGCATACTTGCCTATGATAATGCACTCTCTCTTATTATATAACCATCATGCTCCCCTTAATCAATCTCAGAAAACCCTCTTACATATATTGTTCTATAGATAAAGGTGTAAGCCACAACCTAAAATTTGTTGTAAACTCCTCCCAGCTAATTAGGGAATTAAACTTTCCATAAAATTCCTCCTTCTGCTAGCCCACAGCTTAACCTCATCATCTAATAAAAACACAAGAACAAGTACCTTCCTCTCATGAGGACAGTACATCACATCAAAATTTTTCCTTAATCTAATTAACAAGTCATTATTTTGGACTCAATAATGTTCTTAAATCTAGGAGGCTTAACCTCAATAATATTTGATAGTGTCTATCAACATAATCAAATATAATAAAAGAAATTTTGCTATGAGCCTCGTCCATCAGCTGGGTTACCAGACTGATAAACTATGAAATGGAATCAAATATAATAACAAGAGTCATACTCTGTACTAGTACTGCTTTACTAGCACTCAGCCCATCTATCATATTCATCCCATGTGGATCCAACATATAACTTCTCAAAATACATGAGTAAACAAACATATATGAAAAACAAGCATAAATAAATGTCTAAATACTACCTAAAACCATCTCACTTGACTATAAATCCTTTCCTATAACTCAATCTTATGATCAGTTCCCCAAAAACCACAACTATGATACCAAAAAGGATTTGTAACAACCCAGCTCAATATAACCACCAGACGGACAGGTCACAATGCATTGACCTAAAATAAAAAGAAGAGTAAGTGTGAACCAACATAGATCAATATATCACGCACGCCAATCTAAATTTTTAAACATTTTCTTATTATTCATTTAACTTAATTTGATAGTTCATTAGAAATTTTTATACTAAGCATAATAGTAATTTCAAATAACTAAAATAAGACAAATTATGCACTAAAAATAAATAAACAACTATTTTATATCAAAGAAAAAAAAATTACCTTGAACTCTTTTACTTTTTAGTAGAATCAAGCCCTTATGACTCCCTGCACTAATATATCAGAAAATAGATCATTATGACTCTTAATGCATATCACATATCAAATATTCAAAATTTTAGGCATACAACTCCGTATATATAAAGCACCAGAATACAACTTTCTTATACATTTAACATCAAATAGAACATAACTTCCACCATAAACCATATCTTCCCAAAGTCATGTATTTCATGCAGATAAGTATATAATTCAGTATATTGTAGAAAAAGAAATATAAATAAACATATTTTAACATTTCATTGAAAGATTTATTGGTAGGTAACAAAGCTCAACTATTGAGAAAAATTTTATTATTTCAAAATATTACTATATTACTAGGGATTATTTTGAACAATATTTTAAAGATTTAATAATACAATTGTCTTATTTTTGGGATCATAATTATTTTTTAGTTAGATAAAATAATAGACTTTTCAAACTATATGGTAGAAATTAAAAAAAAAAATGTCTCGAATGACTAGCTCTACAACATTAAAAAAATTATACAGTGAAAGTTTTGTGGATACAAAATTATCCTCATTTTTTTAAATATAAAATTATAAATTAAATTAGGAAAATTCCATTTTTTTCATATTTGAAAATAGAGATAACTGAAATATAACCTACCTTGATTCAGAAAATTTTATGAACTGGACCAACAATACAAAATGGATCAAAATTACAAAAAACCAGTTTTATTTCTCTAAAATCTCCCCCTTTATCTCTTTAAAAAGATATTAGGATTTTAAGAAAGAACTTTGAAAATGATTTTAGATATTTTTATAAAAATCTGACCTAACACTACAGCGCTTGACTCTGTAATGTCACAACACTCTCAACTTGAGAGCACAACACCGTAGCGCCCGACCCCAACATCTAAGTATTAGTTTGTGTTCTAAAATTTGGTTTGAGAGATCAATGGCGCAACATTGTCATCCCATCGCTCAAACACTCTAATAAAAATTTCAATATTTTTATTCATTGTTTGCTTCTTTTGTGGGAATAAGCAAATCAATTATAATTATATTGTTTGGGAAAATATGAATCGATAGAAATAACATTCTCTAATGGCTTCATATTTAGTATTATAAATTTCATCCCAAATATCATAGTCAAATTCAAGAACGATCTATATATGACCCCAAAGTGTCAAAATATCATTCAATCATGTATTTAGCTATAATAATATAGATGTATTTTCATTAGTTTTATAATAAAATTCAAAATATTAAATGATAGATCTCTCCAAAAAAGAAAAAATCATTTATTATTAATCACTTAAATATGTTGATAATGATTGTCTTTAATTTTAATTTTTTCCTAAAAGAATGGTTTTTTCTTATCCTATTTAGGAGCCAATTAGAATATAGTTTATTTTATATGGAATCTTAAATCTGCTATAAAGACAAGCCTTTGTAGTTAATTACACAGTAGAAAGATTAATCTTCCTATGAATACTCATGATTAAAAAAAAGGTAAGAATTTTATTCTAGATTTCTTAAGGAGTGAAATTAAAGAAGAGATATTGAATTTTCAACTAGGATTGGATCAAATTCTAAACACTTATTTTTGAATTTCGGAGGCAAAAGGATGAAAAGTTAGATCTATTTTTAGATTCTAAAATAATTTAGAAATGCCTTAATCTCCTATATTAGGCTTTAAATTTTGGAAAAGAGAAAATTTAGTTTAAGTTAATATTTTATTAGAAATTTGTGTTTAAATTCCAGATGTTGGGGATTTAAGATTTTGTGTTTGCTCAAAACCTAGATCTAAGTTGGATCACTACACAGTAATAAACATACCTAACTAGTGAAATTCAATTATGGGATTACATCGTTCTGGATTAGAAATCCAGCTGAACTATATATGCACTTTAAAATGATGACTCCAATATTATGAAAGAGGGGTAAGGTTGTTATTTAAATTTTTTAGAAATTAGAATTGATATTTAGAGAATATCTTAAGCAACCTCTTATTTATATATATTGGGATGTAATTAAATTTTAATTAGCTTTTATTTATTCTTAATGACTTTAAAAAAAATTTCTCTAGAGATTCACAATATCCCCTAAACAGAGTTGCACCCTAATAGGTCAGGTGGTTAGCCACGACCCGCAAGTGATAAGGTGCCTAGCAAGGAGAGAAGATAGGTATGTATGCATGAAAAAAAAACACAGTGTACCCGGGCTTACTACTTAGGATCATTTATCTTTTTATGTGAGCTTTTTTTTTTAAATTACAAGTACAATAGTTATTTTGGTCCTTAAGAGCCTCAGAAATCCATAATAAAATAAATTTCATATGCAATAACAAACCTAAAATAATAGGCCATTTCTTAAATATTTACTTTAATTTAAATCATAAGCATCAACATATCAAATCAATAAAAAAAGGCTATGTGGAAAATTACACTTAATTACAATCCAATTTACAAGAAAAGTAATGGTGGTCGGGCTCCGCCGATAATAGCCCGAATTCTAATCCAAGAGAATGACATAAGTTTAAAGTAAAATATTTTTGTTTTCATTTCTTCAACTCCTTAGATCCCCCAGGTCTAGACATCCAAATGAAAAGAACTAATCCCCAAAAGGGTGTTTATTTTCTCTTTGGATCCCAAGTTATCCAAATTTGGACCTCTAAATAGAAGTAACTTTCCTTGAAGGAATGTTTATTTTTGCTTTAAATTCCAAATTGGATACTAAATATTCCACTTTAATTAACTTTCATAATCCTTTTAGATTTAATTACATATGAAAATTTAAAATGACTATATATTCCCTGCATGTTATCTTAAGCAATTCATATAAAATCATCAAAACAAATTCAAGCATTTATATATGGTCAATTGCTTGCTCATTTTTTTAGCCAACACATTCACTTGGTTGTGCTTTTAATTTTTAGGGGGCTTAATAATTTTATCACCTACATAAAGTTATAACATATGCTTCTAAGCATTTGAAGTTGCACAACAAGAATTACTTGACACATGATTTTGAATTTGCTATTATTGTGTTTTCCTTGGAGATTTAAAGGTATTACTTGTATGGAGTGAGATGTGAAATCCTTACCAATTACTAGAGTATGAAGTATATATTTACAGAAAAAGCATATTTACATAGAATGATTTGAATATTTGACAAAGTAGATGGCTTGAATTGATCGAATATGATGATTTGAATATTCAATATCAACATGGTAAAATGAATATGGTGGAAGATACTTAGTAGGAAGTCTTTTCGAGCTTTTAGTCTTTTGCTTGCTTCTAATGACCTTTTAATTTAGGATATAAAAATATTAAAGTTGGAGGTGATTCCTCCTATTAATCGAGATTCAGGTATCTTAGCTTAGAAGATTATTCAACCATCTCTCTATGAAAGAATACAAGAGGCCCAGAGGTCAAATATAGAGTATCTAAATATGATTGATCAAATTAAGTTTATTAAGAAATATGAATTGCAATTATCTTATTTTGGAGTCATCTTCTATAAGGAAATGTTTTGATTTCCTATTTTGGAGATTTATGGTATGAGATTTTACATGAAGTGCATTATTTAAGGTATATGATACATCTAGGAAGCAACAAGATGTATAGTGATTTTAAATGGTATGTTCAGATAGCCAAGATTGAAGAAGAAGGTAGTGAATTTTATTGTAAAGTGTGAAGCTCGTCAATTGGTAAAATAGTGCATCAGCAACGAGGAAGTCTTATACAATTGTTGCTTATTCTAGAGTGAAAATGGGAAGAGGTGATGATAGATTTTGCTATGGGATTCCCTAGATCGAGGCATGTATATGATGCCATTTGGATTATAGTAAATAATTTGAGGAAGTCTACTCATTTTATTTTGATTTAACAGCTGATTAATTGGCACAAGTGTATGTATAAGAGATTATCCGACTATATGGAGTTCTATGGGTGATAGTTTTTGATAGAGATGATAGATTTACCTCCAAGTTAGGGAGAGGTATTCAGCAAAGTATGGGCATTAAATTGCATTTCAGTACAACTTCTCATCAATATCTAGTCATGAGAGCATAAATTTTGATATCTATTTCTGAGGAGAGGTATAAGGGCATGAGAGAAATTTATTATTTTATGCTCTAATATATAAAGTATTTATTTATTTACTTTTTATGTATTACTTATTAATTTTTTATAATTGCAAGCTTTAATTTTCCTAGAATAGTGATTTGTTTTTAACTATTTTAAAATTTAGTTAAATGCATAATGGGTTAATTTTTGAAAATTAAGATCATTGAGTGTGTCATGCCTAATTGTGTTGGTTCAAACCTACTATGCATTCTATTTTAGGTTTGTGAAAATGTAAATAAGTGGCTGAGTTGTTGTGGTATTAGGTTCTGATCTATTTAAGTTGTGTTATGTATTTCAGAATTTTGTATATTCATGACAAGTTTTACTTTATTTTATTCCACTTATAGCTATGTACTACAATGAATCAAATTTTCTTATTTATATGTACATTTTGAATAAAATAAGAAAAAAAAATTATTGAGGTGTTTACCTTCTATTCAGTTGGAAGTTAAAACCCGGCTCATTTAATAAATGTGTCAAATAGGTGGACTCAACATGACCCACCCATTGGCAATCCAAATGACTAGAATCCGACCTGATAACTCACCTTGATTTTTAAAAAAGTGTTAACTTATTATCAATAGAGTATAAGTTAATTGAACAAAAATAAAAAAAAATAAAAAAAGATCATATTAACTAGCAAAAGAATTCAAGGGAAAATAATTAAACATGTTAAAGTTGGGTCAAAATAGAGTTCGCTGGTTAACTCTATTTTGAAATGAAATGATCCACTAACGAGATGTGTGCTATAATTTCAAAGTGGAAGCTAACCTGTTTATTGGACATATCAACCCAAACTTGGATTTTTCATTTCAAATATGCATGAAGTTGTTAATATAAGCCAACACATATGTGTATCTCTGTTTAGTTAACTTGTACCTCTGTAACAGCTTATTCCTCAGCTTTTCTACTTATAGTCCCTGTAATGTTCACTTTAATAATAAGATAATTCTTTCCATCTTCATTCTCTCTTCTTCGTTCTTGCTGTCTTCTCCGCCAGCTGGGTTCTTGACATGGTATCAGAGCCAGCTATGACGGATCAAAGCTCGACGGCTTGTCAGACTCCCAACCTCGTTTCTTCTTCCTCCCTCACGGACTTCACCGTGTCGGCACCTCTAAAGTTCTTGATATCAAACCTCAAGAACCTTGTACCGACTCAACTCATTTCCGACAACTACACTATTTGGCGGCTCCAACTGCTTCAGCATTTCACCGCAAATGAATTCTCCGGACACCTCACCGGATCATTTGTTTGTCCCTCTGATCCGACTGATCCCAACTTCACAGGTTGGAATCTCATAGACAAGAACCTAATCTCAGCACTTCTTTCTACAATTTCTCCATCAATTTTACCCTATGTGATCTCCTCCTCCACCGCCCATGAGGCATGGACCACTCTGGAAAAACGCCTCCAATCGGCAAGTCGTTCAAGAGTCATTCAACTCAAGAACGAGCTTCACCACGTTCAAAAGAAAGTTTGCTATATGCAGCAATATCTAGCAAAAATCAAAACCATTGTGGACACAATTGCTGCCTCCGGCTCCAAAGTGGATCAAGAGGACATCATACTTTATATACTCAATGGACTACCGTCCTCATACAACTCGTTCAAGACGTCAATCAGGACCTCTCTGCTCCCCATAGATCTAGATACTCTATATTCGCTTCTCTGCAGCGAAGAGATTCATGTACAACAAGAAACCAGGAAAGAAAGCTCCCCACCGTCCGACTCGATGGCCCTATACTCCAACACCTTCTCAAACAAGTTTCGGAACAATAAGAAATTCTCCAGAAACAAGAACATTTCATTCCCTCCCTCCTCGTCAAATACAGCTAACAACAATCAATCGGGAAACTCCAACACCCGACCGATTTGCCAAATCTGTGGCAAAATGGGGCACGTCGCCATAAACTGCTTGCATCGGTGCAACATGAATTATGCTCCAACCTCATCCCGGCCGCCAAGAGCCATGCTCGCTCAACCCTCCTCCACTTCAAATCAAGAATGGGTTCTTGACTCCGGTGCGTTGACTCACATCACACCCGACGTATCCAACATCAACTACCCGTCAGCTTACCGAGGATCGGATGTGGTCTCCATAGCAAACGGTTCTTCTCTTCCAATTCACCACACCGGGAAAGGAATTCTCCCTCTGCCAGACTCCGATCGTAAGCTACGCATGAGTAATTTACTTCATGTTCCCTCACTAACTCAAAACTTACTGTCTGTTTCAAAATTAACTGCTGATAACTCTATTCGTATTTGCTTTGATGCTAATGGATTTACAATCAAGGATATGCAGGATCATCGACCTCTCATTCATGGACATCTCCGTAACGGTCTATACCACCTTCGGCCAGCCTCTACCGATTCCATCCCGGCACTAGCAGCTACAAGAACTGCATCCAATCTGTGGCATGACCGTTTAGGACATCCGCACAATAAAATTGTTTCTATCTTAGCCAGATCTTTTTCTGATATAACACCTGTATCTTCTTTGTTTGTTTGCAAATTTTGTAATATGGCTAAAAGCCATAAACTAGCATTCAATAACAGCATTATGACTTCCACTGCTTCATTTCAGTTAATTCATTCAGACGTTTGGGGCCCAGCTCCACAAGAATCGCTAGATGGTTTCAAATACTACGTACTTTTTATCGATGATTACACGCGATTTTCTTGGATTTATCCGATGTATTATAAGCATGAGACATTTACTAAATTTAAAACTTTCTGTCATCTCATTACTACTCAATTCAATTCAACACCTAAAGCTCTTCGTTCCGACGGAGGTGGTGAATTCACCAGTACTGATTTTAAATCATTTTTAGCTCAACAGGGAATCCTCCATCAGATCAGTTGCCCTCACACTCCTGAGCAGAACGGCGTCGCCGAGCGCAAGCATCGACATCTGCTAGAACTCACTCGCACACTCCTGCTACAGGCCTCTCTACCGCACCGGTTTTGGCAGAATCTCTATCCACCGCAAACTACTTAATCAACTGTCTTCCCTCCAAACCCCTTTCTTATCAAACACCCTATCATAGTCTATACGGCTACGCTCCCTCCTACACACATCTTTGGGTATTTGGCTGCCTTTGTTTTCCCTGGTTAAAGCCATATACTACGAATAAGCTCTCCCCAAGATCGCAAGAATGCATCTTCTTGGGTTACTCATCCTCACACAAAGGATAC
>NW_021439665.1:0-209 GCF_001605985.2 Dendrobium catenatum | reverse complement strand
GCTTTGCGCATCTTTTTTAATAGTTGAGGCACATGCCACTTTTTACTTGTGGGCTTATTTTTTGCCTCTTTTTCAAATTGCGATCCATTACGCATTCCTTTTGATTTTTATACATTTGTACATTTTTCAAGAGTAATCCTGATCTTTTCAAAATCAATAATAAAATTTTTTTAATTTTTTTAAGTGCATCAATATTTATTGATAAGTGA
>NW_021439664.1:0-1301 GCF_001605985.2 Dendrobium catenatum | reverse complement strand
TATAAGCATTGTACATGCTATATATAAGATTTATATATATTATATAAAAGTATTATACATACTATGTATAAATTTGTACAAGCATATGCAAACCATGTAGAAATTTATACACGCTATCTATAAATAATATACACAATATGTATAAGTTTATATAAGCTATGTACAAGCATTTTACATATTATATATAAGTTTATACACACTATGTATAAGCATTATAAACACTATGAACAAGTTTTATACACATTATGTATAAGTTTTGCATATAATATACAAGTATTATACACACTATATATAAATTTATAAATGATATATACAAGCATTTTACATACTATAAATAAGAATTATACATGTTATATATAAGTTTATACACACTATATATAAGTATTATACACACTATGTACATGGTACATATAAGTTTTATACACACTACGTAAAAGTTTATAAATATTATGTACAAGTATTATACGAGAATTGTATAAGTTTATACATTCTATATACAAGTATTTTACACACTATGTACAGGTTTGTATATGTTATATACAAGTATTATACACTCTATGTATAAGTTTATATGTGCTATGTAAAAATATTATATAAACTATTAATATGTTTGTAAACATTGTATATAAGCTTTATAAAAATTATGTACAAGTTTTTATATGATATGTACAAGCATTATACATACTATGTATAAGTTTATACAAGTATTATAGATGGTATGTATAAGTATTATACACATTATGTACAAGTTTATACAAGCATTATACACACTATGTATAAGTTTATATATTATATGTACAAGCATTATACACACTATTTATAAGTATTATACATATTATGTACAAGTTTATTCAAACATTATACACACGTTATGTATAAGAATTATACAGACTATGTACAAATTTATATATGTTATGTATAAGAATTTTACAAACTATAAATAAGTTTATGCACATTATGTATAAGCTTATACACACTATGTATAAGGATTATACACACCATATATAAGTTTATACACATTATGTACAAGCATTATACACACTATGTACACACTATATACGAGCATTGTACACACTGTATATATGAATTATACACATTATATATAAGTTTATAGAAGTATTCTAAACTACATTCAAAGCTATATACAAGTATCATACACATTATGTGCATATTTATACACGTAATGTACAAATATTATACACCCTATTCATAAGTATTATCACTCAAAATAAGTTTATATACACTATGTATAAGTTTATATAATCTATATACAAGCATTAAACACATTATATAAAAGTATT
>NW_021439663.1:0-227 GCF_001605985.2 Dendrobium catenatum | reverse complement strand
TCCTCCCAGCTTCCTGCCTCCCTTATTGAATTTTCCCAAAAATCTATCCCACTCATCTTTGGGAAGAATTTTTTAAGAGCAAACCTGGAGCTGGCCGTGACCAGCAAAAGCTCTTCTCCTTGCCCGACAAAGCTCCCCAAGTCAAGAGTTTTGAGTTGGAAACTGTTCACAGCTTTCTCTCCACAATTTTGGCTGGATTACTTCCTCCAATTTCGCTACAATCTAGT
>NW_021439662.1:0-1748 GCF_001605985.2 Dendrobium catenatum | reverse complement strand
CATCAAAATAAAATAAACCAAAATATAAATGCATCAGAACGGAAAGGAAAAGAAACGAAAGAAAGGTAAAGAAAGAAGAACCACGAACTGGCCGTCTCCAAGGTTGATGGGTGATCCGATTTCCCTCCCTAAGGATTTCTCCAAAGCTCTCTCCTAGAACTCTCATAACTCTCCAAAGAACACATGTGCAGTAATTTTCTTATAATTCATTCATTATCCCTCAAAAAAAGAAGATGGAGGTTTTAAATAGCCCATACAATGAGAAAATATAAAGTACTGTAATGCCCCTTGGGCTTACACATACCTAAGCCTTTAAGTAAGGGCAAAAATGAAAAAGCATAATAAAACTTCATAAAATAAAAATAACATATCAATAATAAATATGAAAATCAAAAGTAGAGCGATGTAATCATGTCCATAGATCGACGGCCACGCCTCTAGTAAACTTTCCATATCTGGATGTCCTCATCAAGTACACTTCAGGTAGAGTTAAATTCTAGTCAAGTACACTTCAGGTAGAGTTAAATTCTAGGCACTAGTCACCTTGTCCCTGGCTAACAATCTTGCTCCATGGATGAGTGCAAAATGGAGATAAAGTGAATTAATGACATGAAAAGAACTTTAATGTCTAAATTTCAGAGATCTTGATGCCATCTACAGGATGCTTTGCGCAAGCATCATCTGAAAAAAGTAATATTTTATGAGGCTTGTAGCTCAGAAGTTGAAATTGAAAAATGAAGATGACAATCGGAAAGGGTCTTAGTGTTATTAGGGGCTGTTTGGATACATGATCTAAGCAGGCTTTGTCCAAGATTTAAGTACTTAAATCTTGCCAAACGTTAAAAAAAAAAATGCCTCCTTAAATCTCACAGTTAGTTAAATTTCGATTTAGCGTCGTTTTCCATATTTTTGCCTTAAATCCTAGATTTAGTAAATCCTATAGTTCGGCGAATTTATGAGATTTAGTGGAAGAAGCACGTTAAATGGGTGAAAGATTGTTACCTTCTAGGCAAGCTTCTTAGGACTCCCGATCTTTTAGGAAGAATGTCATTGAAGTGAATTTCTTTGCAGGAGGCAAAGAAGCTTCCTTTATTACGGGACTTTGCGACTCTTTAAAAACTTTACTTCACACAAATCAGGCAAAGTTGAACAACAACAAAGAAATGGAGAAAGGGAAAAGCAAACTCTAGACAGGACTAAGGCTATAAGAAGAGCATAGACAAAGACTTAAGAGATGAGAAATTATTGAAATAGCCGGGTAATGGCATAGAAGAATGTTGTCTAGTAACTAATTAATCTAATTAGTTTAATTAATTTAATTAGGAATATAATGTTATTAGTAAAGAAATAATTAGTTAGATTATTTGATAATTAAATTAGATTCTAATTATATTATTTATATGTTACGCGTAACTTTGGACCGGTCCCAGCTGGACTGGTCCGGTTCTACAACCGGCGGTCCAAAGCCTGGCGGAACCCGCCGATCGCAGAAACAGCGGACGAAGGAGCGGGCTAGGCGGCTTTTGAGCGTTTCGTTGGAGGGAATTTTTGAATGAAGAGGGTGTTTATGTAATTTGTATCTTTCTTTTGCTTTAATTAGAGAGTGAAGAGAGAATTAGGGATTATCTTGAATTTGAATTCTCTTTTGAGATCTAAGGTTTGTGTGCTTGGGCTCTTGGCTTCGCCGGAGAACTTTGGAGAGTTGTTCTTTCTCTCGGATTGAAGAACAAATTGTATCTTTGCTATTT